>NW_020867096.1:0-63308 GCF_003369695.1 Bos indicus x Bos taurus
TTTTTCCATCTTCAAATTGACTCTTTCTGTAGAGCAAGTGAAAAATCTTCAAAGGATTGTGTTTCCCATAAGACAGTGTAATTAGTGGAGCACAAAAATATTAGGATTTCTCTGTAAAATAAAACTCTAAATACAGAAAAAAAACTCACTCATTTACTCAACAAGTAGTTTGGGGTGTTTCCTATGCATAACTGGGATCGAATGTTGAACAAAACTGATCCAACTTGAGCTCTTCTGAAGTTGTGTCAAATAGGAAAGAGGGACATGGAGCCAGTCACGTAGAGAGAGGGTCAACAGTGTGTAACAGGGCATTATGAGAGCAAATAAGAGAGAACCTGACTGAGTGTAGGAGTCTTAGGATGGAATTGTGTTCCCTGCATTCCTATGTTGAAATCCTAATCCCCAACTTGACAATATTTGGAGATAGAGCTTTTAAGGAGGTAAGATAAAATGAGGTCATGTGGTTGGGGCCCTAATACATAGGACCAGTGTCCTAACATAAGTGCGAGAGACATAGAGCTCTCCTTCCATGTGAATGTGTAAAGAGAGAAAACCATGTGAAATCACAGCAAGATCTCTACCTACCAAGGGGAGATTCCTTACCAGAAGCCAACTCTGATGTCACCTTCATCTTTGACTTCTACCTCCTCAGAATCATGAGAAAATGATTTCCAGTTGCTTAAGTCACCCAGTGTGTGGTCATCTTTAATGGCAACCTCAGCAGAGTAATGCAGGGAATAACAATCAGAAAGCAGCATTCAACCATTAAATGCATGAATCTGAGAGAATTCCTTAATTCATTCATCAGTAAATATTGATTACAAATCTGCTAAATCAAGGGCTATTTCAGGATGTGTATTGGTGAAACAGATTGTGTGTGTACCCTGCCCTCGTGAGATGTATATGTTAGTGGCCATACAGACATTAAACAAATGACATCAGCTATAAATGATCATTATGTTGAATCCAGTGAAGGGGAAGGGCAGAGTCCTAGAGGAAAAATTAGTGGGTTGCTGTGTGGGAAGAAGGAGGTATGCAGAGGGAGAAGAGAGTATTAAGTTTGAAGAAGCGCTTCCAAGAGGAAAAAGCATTATAAGGTGTTTAAACAGAGATTAAGAAATGAATGGAAATTTAGATAATGTTCAGAAGAAGAGCATTCCAAGCAGAGGAAAGAGCCTGAAGACAGAGTAATAAGATTTGGTATATTCGAGAAACAGAAACAGGATCAGAATGTGTGGAGTGTAATAATAAGAGAATCAAGAGATGTGAGATGATGCAGCAGAGGAGGGTGGGGTCAGCTTCTGCAAGATGTAGGGAGTCATGGTTGGGAATATGGCACATTAATGCAGTGGGAGACATTGAAGGGGAAAGCGCAGGAAACTACTTGTCTAATAAGGAATAGAAAAAATCACTAAGGCTGCTAAATGGAGAATGATACCCAACCATGCAAAAAGAAGCACAAAATTGTAAGAGAGGGGAGATTAAGTGAATAGAGCTTTTCACATTCTGGCAGAAACTAAAGATAAAAACATGTGGTGTTTTTCAACATTTTCTTTAGCATGTTTACATCTGCCTCCAAGTATCAACAACATGGTTCAAGCAAAACCACTCCATCCTGGCTGGTTCCACTTTACGATTATACTCTCAAACCAGACTTGAGAGCTTTCTGGAAACTCTACTGCATTTCTCTTGTCCATTTTTTCACTCTCCTAAATCGAGAATCAGTAAGCTATCTTCTGTGAGCCAAATACACCTCTGCCTGCTTTATAACTAAAATTTTTATTGACACAAGTCATGATTATTTGTTTACACTATGACACTGAAGTTGAGTAGCTGTGACAGAGACTATATTTTTCACAAAGACGAAAATATTTGATATCTGGTTCTTTGAGACAAAAATTTGCTGACCTCTGTTCAAGATGGCTACTAAATACATTCTTCTGTGTCTGCAAAGCTTCAACCTTCCTTCCCCTCTTTCCAGTTCCGGTTCAGTCGTGTCCGACTCCTTGCGACCCATGAATCACAGCACGCCAGGCCTCCCCGTCCATTACCAACTGCTGGAGTCCACCCAACCCATGTCCATTGTGTCGGTGATGCCATCCAACCGTCTCATCCTCTGTTGTCCCCTTCTCCTCCTGCTCTCAATCTTTCCCAGCATCAGGGTCTTTTCAAATGAGTCAGCTCTCCACATCAGGTGGCCAAAAAGTATTGGAGTCTTGGCCTTAGCATCAGTTCCTCCAATGAACACCCAGGACTGATCTCCTTTAGGATGGACTGGTTGGATCGCCTCTTTAGTCTCAGCCAAAAATACTTACTTTTTATTTTAAAAAGAGTATAGAAAAACGCATAGGAAAATTTTCACTTTCTCCTACACTAAGACCAATCTTCCTTTTATCATTCTCCAGTTTTCCCTTTTTCTGTTCCCTTTTGAACTTGTCAATCTTGATGAGAATCCCATGAAAGAGTAATCTTGCTTTACTGTCTATATTTCTACTTTTCCATTCTGTAATGAAGTCTTGCCATAACAATATTTTTGTCAAACCCAGTAATGACTTCCTTGCTGCCCAATTCATTGGTCATTTCTAACTTGCTTTCTAAACATCATTTGATAAAATTCATCATCCTTTCTCTCTTGAAACACTTTTAAATGTAGCTTCTCAAAATCTATTGATTATTCTCTTAATCCAGTCTTCTGACATTTTGTCCTTTGCTGGGTTTTATTTTTCTTAGTCTTTGCCCCCGTATATCTTTGTTCCAAGATTTAGTTCTCTTACCTCCCTTTTTACACATAATGTTATCAGTTTTATCCAGTCTCTTACAGTAAATGTCGTCTCTGTATTCATGATTCCCATGTTTACTTCTTGGAGACAGATTTATATTTATTTATTGGGATGTCTAGATAATGCTGAAAAATTAGAATTTTTCCAAATTTGATTTTGTTATTTGGTTGGATATTTCCAGTATTTGATTTTTTTTTTCCCTAAAATCAACTGCTCTTTATTTTGGTGAAAGACACATTCTTCTAGTTGCTAAGATTAAAGTCTTTGAATTTTGGGGGTTCCTTCTGTCACACGAGTGTATGTTCCTCGGTTCTTTGTCTCGTCACAACAAAGATTTGGAGCAACGGACATTAAAGCCCTCGGCGTGTCACAGCTCTCTGGTCTTGGACAAACCGTGCTACAGCTCTTAGGCAAATCAGTGTTACAGCTCTATTTTATTTAGAAGATAGCAGGAGAGAGAGAGAGAGAGAGAGAGAGAGAGGAGAGAGAGAGAGAGAGAGAGAGAGAAAAGAGCGCACGCACGCGGGAGAGAGAGTCCGTGAGAAAGCGCTTTGGCTCCTGCTTTTATATGTTTTTTCCTCCACCTGGGCCTGCCCTATGTAAATTGGGCTTAGCCAGGAGTGCTGTTTGTTCTGCCCTGAAGTCTTCACTCTGGTCCTTGGACCTTCCTTTGACATTCCTTGTCTTTTAGCCACCGTCATTTTGGACTCTTTTCCCTATTCTACCCATCTACATTCCCCCCTTAAGAGATGGGAGGCCCAATTCTTTGGGAATAGGGGCTTCGAGGTCTTTCTGGCTACTTCCTGCTGAACGGGACGGTGAGGGGTATTAGGCCTCCCCCTCTTGCTAGTCTTAATCCTCAGAGTCCTTATAGCGGTGTCCAAGGGTGTGTGATATTTTCTGTGGTCAGCTGTAGTTTATATCTTTGTTGAACTGGCACTGCATGTTGTAGCTAGTTGACCTGGGCAGAGACAAAACAGGTTAGACAATTGACAGTACATGGAATAATCATAGGCATCATCAATATAGCATAACAAGGACTAGTAGGGACATTGGTCAATTTTAAATTCACATCGCCAGGACGGCTCAAGTCCCTCCTTGTTCAGGGATCAGAAGATCTATCTCCTGTCTGTTTTGTAGTACAGTCTCTGTCAAGCTGTGTTAGCTCTTTAGAGTTATCCTGAGAAATCTTATCCCCAGAAACCAGACTTTGGGGGTGTTCATTAGAATGGCACTCATTGGTAGTTCTGAATAGGTATCTGAGGATCTCCCAGGGGCTCACAGGTGTATCGAGTGTCCTCTTCTCTTTTCTTCCACGGCTTGACTCATGAGTAGTGAATCCAGGAGTCGTGTCCTGGTACCTTGACTGCTGTGGGGTAGAAAGTATTACAGGGTAGGGGCCCTTCCATATGGGCTGGAGTTGAGCTTTGGGACCCATCTTTCCAGACTTTAATTAGGACTTGAGTCCCTGGAGCATATAGTGGTGACTCTTTAGAATCTTTTGGGTCCTGTTTCATACCTCACAAGTGTATATCCTGTTGGAATTGCCTAATGACTATGGTATAAGACTGGAGGGTCTGAACCTCTGATCTAGGAGAGGTCATGGACATAAACAAAAGGTCTCCATATAGCATCTCATAAGGACTAAGACCAACCTGTTCCTTAGGGGAAATGCGGGTGCGGAGGAGAGCTATTGGTAAAGTCCCCTTCCATCCCAGGGAGGTCTCTTGGGTTATCTTTTTATCGCTGATTTTAAGAATTGATTGGCTCTTCCTACTTTTCCTGAAGACTGAGGCCTCCAGGCACAAAGGAGATAATAAGTAATGCCCAATGCTTTCGAGACCCCTTGGGTGACCTTAGAAGTTAATGATGTCCCATTGTCACTTTGTAATGACCTGGGCAGACCAAATCTTGGTCATTTGGAATGACCAATCATCTTGGAATGATTTCATGGAGCAGTTTTTTTATTACCTCCTCAGCCTTCTCAGTCCGGGTGGGAAAGCCTTCAATTGATCCTGTGAATATATCTATCATAACTAATAGGTATTTATAGCCTTGAGAAACTGGCATCTGGGTGAAGTCCATCTGCCAGTCCTCTCATGGGTAGGCCCACGTCGTTGGATGGGCTGGGCCAGCTGGGGTCTTCGAGCTCCTTGGGGGTTGTTTAACTGGCAAGTGGGACAAGAGGAGACCACCTGTCTTATAGTTGTTTGGAGGCCTGTTCCTCTGAAGGACCTTTCTAGTAATCTTTGGAGGGACTTTTCCCCTAAATGAGTGGTGGCATGTAAGGAGTTAACCAACTTCCACTGGAGGTTCCCAGGCAGAAAAAAGGAGTCCCTCCTTTTGGAACCACCCCATATGATCTTCTTGAAAGCCCTCGCTCTTAGCTTTAAGAGTCTCACCCTCAGTATATGAAGGAGTTTCTGGCAAATTAGTCTCTGGAACTAAGGTGGCTATTAGGTCATGGTTCTGTAATGCTGCTCTCCTAGCTGTCTGATCAGCTGCTTGGTTCCCTCGTGCCACTTCCATGTTCCCTTTTTGGTGTCCTTTACAGTGGGAGACTAAAACCTCAGTGGGCAGATGGACTGCCTCCAAGAGTCGAAGAATCTGATCACCATATTTGATTGGGGACCCTTGGTGGTCAAGTGGCCCCTTTCTTTCCAAATAGCCACATGTGCATGTAGCACCAGAAAGGCATACTTGGAGTCAGTGTAAATGGCTATTCTTTTTCCTTTTCCCAGCTCTAAAGCTCGAGTCAGGGCTATGAGCTCAGCTAATTGGGCTGAAGTACCTGGTGGCAGAGGCTTAGCCTCTATGGTCTCAAAATTGGAGACTACTGCATGCCAGCTCTTCTTTTTCCATCCAAGACAAAGCTGCTTCCATCAGTGTACCAGATTTCCTCAGGATTGGTCAGAGGATCTTCTGACAATCCCTCTCGGGGTTTTGTCCAGTGGTCCAAGGTTTCTAGACAAGAGTGAAAGAGGGGTAGGCAGGAGGGTGGCTGGGTTAAGAACCTCACAAGGGATATAGTGAGGCCTGGATTTTCCATCAGCATTACTTGATATCTGAGGATTCTTTGATCAGACATCCATAAATGGCCTTTCCCATTTAGGAGTTGTTTTACTTGGTGGCTGGTAAAAATAGTTAGTTTGCCCCCAAGGAGAGTTTTAAAGCACCTTCTATCATGATTGCAATAGCTGTAAGATTTCGAAGGCAGAGGGGCCAGCTTCGGGTGGTTGGATCGAGCCTCTTGGATAAGTAAGCTACAGGCTGGGGCTCAGATCCCAATCTTTGAGTTAACACTCCTAAGGATATTCCCTCTCTTTCATGGACATAAAGTTGGAATGCTTTTTCTGGGTCTGGCAACCTCAAGAGTGGTGCCTGAGTTAAGGCCTGTTTTAGTGTAGCCTCTGCCTTCTTTTGAGGAGTTCCCCACATCAGTGGGATTGAATCATCTCGTCCCTTTAAGCTTTCATATAAAGGCTGGGCAATTAGACCATAATTGGGTATCCAGATTCTATAATAACCAGTTAGCCTCAGGAAAGCTCGCAATTGTTTTCGAGTCGTGGGGGAGGGCAACTGGAGGATTCCTTGTACCCAATCAGAGGACAGCCTCCTGGACCCATGTGTAATCTGAACTCCCAGGTAAGTGACCTTTGTCTTGACCATCTGTGCCTTAGCACGGGAGACTTTATATCCTTTATATCCCCTTTCTGCCAAGAAATTTAGAACCTGAATTGCATGTTGTTGGGCACTTTTCTCATCTGGAGAGCAGATTAGTAGGTCATCTATGTATTGTAATATTTTCCCATTAGGTCCCAGGTCCAGATCTAGGAGGTCCTGGCTAAGGGCCTGTCTGAACAGGTGGGGGCTATCTCTGAACCCTTGAGGTAGTACTGTCCAAAACGTCTGTTGGTGTTTTTCTCCTGGGGCTTCCCACTCAAAGGCAAAAGGTATTGGGATTCTTTAGCCAGCGGTATGCAAAAAAATGCATCTTTGAGATCCAAGACTGTAAACCACTTGGAACTGGGTGGGATTTCTCCCAAGATTACATAGGGATTGGGTACTGTGGGATGGAGGGGGACTACAGCTTCATTTATGATCCGGAGATCTTGAACCAGTCGCCAGGTTCCGTCTTTTTTCTTTACTGAGAGGATTGGGGTGTTACATGGCGAACTGGTGGGGACCAATAGCCCACAAGCAAGGAATTTATTTATTAAAGGCTGTAGTCCCTCCCGAGCCTCTCTTTTGAGAGGATATTTGCCGGGAGCAGGAGCTCCGCCCCTGGCAAAGGTCATGAGGAAGGAGGCTCGGCACACGCAAAGGCGAGATCGAGCCTCAGGAGTCCCCCTGGAAATTCTCGAGCATCTACCCCCAAAACCAGAATCTGCCTACTTTCTGCTTTGTGCTCTCACCTACACCTCTGACTTTACAGGGGGCTGTCCCCCACTACCTCTCTCTAAAAAAGAGTTAATTTACACCTCCAGTTAATAAAGTTCCTGGGTCAGATAGTGTTTCAACCTACAAACTCCTTTGGAAGTCCTCTAGCCTGCCTGAATAGGTTTTTCCAGCCACATGTGATTGCTCAGAGCCTCCCAACTGTGAGAGGCATGAGATGTTCTAAACTGTCTAAATACAGATTCCTTTGAGCAGTTAAAAGATTGATTAGAAATTGTATTGGTGAAGGGTTTTTCACTTGTTGGGCCAATGTTTGCTGCTAAGTCTCCATATCCCTTACCTGCTGTGTCCCTGGCAGTGTTTGTAACCTTGGACCCTTGAGTTAATTCTTTTTACTTGTTATAGCCCACCACACCTTTGCCCTATAGGAATGCAACTTTATCTAATGCTTTTAGAGGGTGGCTCCTGACCAATCACCTTTAGAGAAAAATAAGTTTTCTGAAGAAAGAGTCTTGAAATGTTAACAGGCCTCCTGGCCAGAAGATGATGCAAATCACCTAAACTTTTGCATATGATAAGTTTGCAGGAAGAAAGACTGGCTTACTGCATGACTCTACCCCTTCCCCCATTATCCTCTATGCATAACTTAAGGTATAAAAACTACTTTGGAAAATAAAGTGCGGGCCTTGTTCACCAAAACTTGGTCTCCCCATGTCGTTCTTTCTCTCATCTTCTGGCTGAATTATTCAGCCTCTTTTCTCCACTGAATTTCCTCACTGAGCTATCCTTATTTCAGCCTCTTTTCTCCACTGAATTTCCTCACTGAGCTATCCTTATTTAACCACTCTTTATATCCTTAATTAACGTTTAATTAAGCAGTTGTTTCCTGATCTTGCCGACGCCGTCCCCGCTTTGAATTCCCTGGATCCACCAGGGCTGGACCCTGGCAGATATTGTTTCTGATTAGGAAACCGAGTGGGATCTCGGAGGACAATGATGACCGGTTCAGCTTGGTGGGCTCGTCCAGGAATCCCCTGGTCCCACACCTGGGGGTTAATTTTGTCTTCCCATAGTTTTTGGTCCCTCTCTATTGAAGGTGTAATGGGTTCTTCAGTAGTGACCAGGAGCTGGAGAGCTCTAGGAGCTGAAAAACTTCCCATCACAAGGGTGGTCCCCAGTTTAGTGAGTATATCTCTTCCCAATAAGGGTGTAGGACACTCAGGGACCACCAGAAACTGGTGGGAAAATATTTGTCCATCCCAGCAACAAAGAAGTGCTCGGGTGAATCTTTTAGTAGTTGCTTTTCCTGTAGCACCCAAAATGGTACAGGTTTGGGAGGAGAAGGCTCCGGAGTAGGAGATAAAGACAGAGTAGATAGCCCCCGTGTCAACCAAGAAATTCTCGGACCTACCTGCCACATCCAGTTGCACCCTTGGCTCCAGCCCCGTGATGGTTATCCGCGACAGGTGGGCTGGCTGGAGCGGGCCGCTTCAGTCCTCTTGAACCATCGTGAAGGTAGGCTTGGCGCTTGACCTTGAGGCTCTTGGGTCTCGAGGGCAGAGTGCTGCCCATTGTCCCAGTTGATGGCATTTGTGGCAAGCCGTTCTAGGAGACTTGTCATGGTTTGGACACTCTTTGGCCCAATGCTCCGCCTGTCTACAGATCAGGCGTCTGTCTTGCGCCTTGTCCCTCAAGGACTCAGGGTTTGCCACAGGGCTTTTCTGGAGGACGGCCAGCATCTGGGCATGGCTTGTCTTTTTCTTTCTCTCCTCCTGGGCCTTGGCCTCCTTCTCCTGTTCTCTGTTATAAAAGGTTTTGGTGGCTGTCTGGACCATCTCATCTAAAGAGGCAGCAGGGTCCTGCTGTTGTATCTGCTGTAACTTAATTCTGATATCTGATGCACATTGGGACAGGAACTTGTCCTTTAAAATCACCCATCCCTCATAAGAGTCTAAGTCCAGGTTGGTAAACTTTTGGAGTGCCTCTTTTAGCCTTTCCAGAAAGGCAATGGGGTTCTCATTGGGCTCCTGAGTTATTGCTGAGACTGGGCACAGTCCCACAAGTAATAGGCTTCTCTCTGTTTCCATAGGTAGACTTCCTTAGGGGTGAGTCTTTCTGAAGCTTATCCTACCCAGAACTGTTGCAACCTGAGAGCCAGGCATCCCCGGGTCAGGGTGCAGATCCCCAGGCAAGCTGAGCGTGACAGGTTCCTAAAGATCGAATCCCCGGGCAGGTTGAGGCATGACGGCCTCCCGAGGATTGGGTCCCTGGGCAGATCGAGGCGTGATGACCTCCTGGGACACCTAGGACTAGAGGATCTCCGAGCAGGTTGAGGCGTGACAACCTCTCGAAGACTGATCCCTAGGCAGGTCAAGGCGTGATGACCTCCTGGGACTCCCCCGGACTGGAGTTTGGGCGTCCCCAAGATCTCCAGTGTCACCAGTGCTGGGTAGAATTAAGGGGTTTGTAACTCATTGCTAGTTTGCTCACCATGGACAAGAATAGATATGTAAGCTCATCCTACCTAGTACTGTTGCAACCTGAGAGCCAAGCATCCCCGGATCAGGGTGAAGATCTCCAGGCAGGCTGAGGCGTGACAGCCTCCTAGAGATTGAATCCCCGGGCAGTCAAGGCATGACGGCCTCCTGGGACCCCTGAGACTAGAGGATCCCCAAACAGGTTGAGGCGTGACAACCTTTTGAAGACCGATCCCTAGGCAGATCAAGGCGTGATGACCTCCTGGGATCCCCTGGACTGGAGTTTGGGCGTCCCCAAGATCTCCAGTGTGACCAGTATTAGGTAGGATTAGGGGGTTGAGTATTTCCCTTCCAATGCCAGCTATTTTCTGGTTGTTTTTCCAGAAGATTGTAGAGGCAACCTTGTGGGTCTGGATGGGGCTCAGGAAAAGAGCATGAAACAGGAGGGAAGGGGGCAGAGCACAACCTTTGAAAGAATGACATAGCACAAGGGTATAATGTAAACCAATTAAAGTCAATTGGGTCCAAGATGACAAGTCAAATTCAAGTAAACCTTAATCCCCAATGTATAAGCCAACAGACACACACAGAGGTGGCAGGACAGCTCCAAGGCACAAGGTCAAAAGAGGGAGGAGTGGGTGGTTCCCCAATGGCTGGGATGATCCTCTCACTCATTAGCATATGAATTCCACCCCCTCACAAAACCTATCCAGGCCTAATACCATGGCCACAGCCCTTGCCCTCAGCAATGGTTCACACCCTGAAGAGAGGCTTCTCTCTGGATCCTAACAAATCTACCTCTTATGCTTTGTCTCTCAATGAATTTTTGCAATGAGACATCAGAGCCTGAGTTTCATTAGTTTTGGCCGGGCTTGAGTCCCGGGAGAGAGCTGAAGGACAGGAGGAAAAAGCAGTGGGAAAAACATGCCAAGGAATCCCCTTCATAGCCTGCCAGAAAATTTGCTAAATATCTGATTGGTGCTCACAGTTTCATTGGTCTGATCCTTGGCACAGAGAAGAGAAAGGACAGAAGAACCCCCATCAGCTTGGGTAACAGCTACTGGGGCTCAGCAGATAGCACCTTTGGGACATGTTGAGGAGTAGCCTCTCCAGAGACCCTCAGTTGTGCCCCTGCTGCCCGCCTGTTCAAGGGAGGTTTGAGGAAACAAGAAACGAGAGATTGTAAAGGTCCCTCCAGCCATAGGAGGGAGGACCTCTTACCTTAACCAGAGGTCTTCTGGAATCTGAGACTGGGTCACGTGAGCTCTCTGCTGAGTTCGTTTTTCTCTGTCCAGGTTTCCAGCATGAAGGGCCTTCCCCTGCGCTGGGTTTCTTCACCTTCCGCTTCTAGCACGGGAGCTTCACCGAGTTGGGCTCCTGTTGTGCTTGGCCTCTTCCACGCAGAGGTTGTTTCAGCCAGGTTATATCCGAGTCACAGCACCATAGATGTCACGCGAGTGTATGTTCCTCGGTTCTTTGTCTCGTCACAACAAAGATTTGGAGCGACGGACATTAAAGCTCTCAGTGTGTCACAGCTCTCTGGTCTTGGACAAACCGTGCTACAGCTCTTAGGCAAATCAGTGTTACAGCTCTATTTTATTTAGAAGATAGCAGGAGAGAGAGAGAGAAAAGAGCGCACGCACGCGGGAGAGAGAGTCCATGAGAAAGCGCTTTGATTCCTGCTTTTATATGTTTTTTCCTCCACCTGGGCCTGCCCTATGCAAATTGGAGTGCTTAGCCAGGAGTGCTGTTTGTTCTGCCTGAAGTCTTCACTCTGGTCCTCGGACCTTCCTTTGACATTCTTTGTCTTTTAGCCACCACCATTTTGGACTCCTTTTCCCTATTCTACCTACCTAACATTTCTTTCTCTCAGATCCTAAAACTAGCCCATCAGAAAATCCTATCATATTTGTTCAAAATGATTCAAATATTCAACCACTTCCTTACATCTACTTTGGTGTTGTAGAAGACTCTTGAGAGTCCCTTGGATTGCAAGGAAATCCAACCAGTCAATCCTAAAGGAAATAAGTCCTTGACTATTCATTGGAAGGACTGATGCTGAAGCTGAAACTCCAATACTTTGGCCACCTGATGCGAAGAACTGACTCCTTGGAAAAGACCCTGATGCTGGGAAAGATTGTAGGTTGAAGGAAAAGGGGACAACAGAGGATGAGATGGTTGGATGGCATCACTGACTTGATGGACATGAGTTTGAGCATGCTCTGGGAGTTGGTGATGGACAGGGAAGCCAGGCATGCTGCAGTCCAATGGGGTTGCAAAGAATCAGACACGACTGAGCGACTGAACTGTACTGAACTGACACCTCAAGTATCTGGGCCACTATCTTGGTTTTCCATGTCCTGGGTTCCTCAGGGCTAACCGTGGGGAGTTGTTGCAGCCTGATGGCTGCTGGATGGCAGGTTTTCTTTCCTTCCTTAATTTCCTCAGGACTTACCAGGTCATGGCCCATGATGTTTGTGATTGCTGATGACTGTGACACCCTTTGTTTACTGATTGACAGGGAATATTCCATTTATCAAGGTTCAAGCTCAGTAGTTTGTTTATGAGCTTATTAAACAATTTCAGTCCATTTTATAGTGATGATGTAAGAGACAAAGGAGAAAAAACAACTCAAAAGAAAGAGAATATTGACTCCAGTTCAGTTCAGTCACTCAATTGTGTCTGACTCTTTGTGACCCATGGACTGCAGCATGCCTGGCTTCCCTGTCCATCACCAACTTGCAGAACGTGCTTAAACTCATGCCCAATGAGTCAGTGATGCCATCCAACCATCTCATCCTCTGTTGTCCCCTTTTCCTTCCACCTACAATCTTTCCCAGCATCAGGGTCTTTTCCAAGGAGTCAGTTCTTTGCATCAGGTGGCCAAAGTATTGGAGTTTCAGCTTCAGCATCAGTCCTTCCAATGAATGTTCAGGACTTATTTCCTTTAGGATTGACTGGTTGGATCTCCTTGCAGTACAAGGGACTCTCAAGAGTCTTCTCCAACACCACAGTTCAAAAGCATCAGTTCTTTGGTGGTCAGCTTTCTTTATGGTCCAACTCTCAAATCCATACATGACTACTAGAAAAACCTAACCTAGACTAGAAGGACCTTTGTTGGCAAAGTAATGTCTCTGCTTTTTAATGTGCTGTCTAGGTTGGTCATAGCTTTTCTTCCAAGGAGCAAGCATCTTTTAATTTCATGGCTGCAGTCACCATCTGTAGTGATTTTGAAACCCAAGAAAATAAAGCTTGTTACTACTGTTACCCCATCTATTGATGGAGTGAAGTGATGGGACTGGATGCCATGATCTGAGTTTTCTGAATGTTGAGTTTTAAGCCAAGTTTTTCACTTGGCTTAAAACTTTCACTTTTTTTTTTTTTAAATGAACCTTTATTAAAGACACTTCAATGCCATTTGTTAGACACTTCAATATTTTACATGTTTTTCAATGTACATTGTACCAAAATTTCTATAAATAAATAACTTTGTACATAAAAGTAATACTTCCTCTTTCACATTGCCTCTCAGAAGCAGCAAATTCACATATTTTGTGGAAGTAACAATCAGTTAACTGTTGAGAACGGAATTCTAGATGTGCTTACCTTTTGGAGCAGTGGTAACACCTGACAGTGAAATTTAACATAGGTAAGTAACCATTCCATCAGTATGTCCCCCTTCAGCTTTTTGGCTAAAGGAGCTTGGCTTTCTGAGATTTTTTAAGGACCTTGTTTCAATGTAATTTTTCCTGAAATACACATTGGCACTCACAAGATGGTTAGCAACAGGTCTCAAAAAAAGTGCAAAAATACCCAAAACCCAGGACAAGGGGCTGATCTCTGAGAGTCCAAGCCCAGGGCCATCTGGGCGAGGGAAGGACATGGCCAGGCCTGCTCTGGATTCTCAGTGGAGACATATGAGCCCTGAAAAGAGAGGACTCGGGTTTTTTCCTCCCCTAAGGCCAATGTAATATTAATTATATTGGCAGAACTACAACATCACTATTGAAAAATCCACAGGTACCAACACCATCAGCAGCCTCTATCTTATTAAAAAGCCTCTACCCCAGTAACCACGACAGAACGCAGGCCGCCCTGAAGAGGCCCGCGGCGCCTCTCGATGGCAAAGGGGCATCCTCTTGGACTCTAGCACGGCTGTGTGAGCCGGACTCCTTAGACTTCCAGCCTTCATCTGTGTTAACTGCAGGCAAGCCTGAGCTCGCGGACGCTGCCTCGGGCTCCCCTGACGTGCCTGGTGAAGGTCAGCACTTGCTTCTTTCCAACGGACACATCCCCCAAGCCTGTGACTCTGGTTCCGAGTCCACCCCCCTGACAGGACAGTCCCCCAGGAGACGGAGCACACCACTGCTGTTTGCACCGAAAAGCTAGGCTTTGTCTACCTCGGCTCTCATGGCGTCTGCAGAAGAGAGGTGGGTGAGGCCGCGAGGGAGCCTGGCTTCCGGCATCACTGATGTGCACATAGTTCTCACCTCCACGTGGAGCGGCAAGAGACTGAAAGGACTTGCAGTGGAAGCACAGAAATGCAAGAGGCTAGCGTGTACAAAAGGTAGAGGAGTATTTGGTACCCTTGTACATAAGAGTTCTCAGAGATGCCATATATATTATATATATCTTTTACAGAGGCTATTTTAATCTTTAGTGCATGGTTAACAGAAACAAAAATCGTACGATGTTGACAATATTATTTTTCATACCTGGTTGCTGTTTAATTTTGGAGGGGGGGATAGTTCTGGTGCTTTAATGCATGGATGGAGTTCCTTGAAGCTACAAACCACATTTGTTCACAGGAGGTTTTGGTGGTGGGTGGAAAGGAGGCGCTCTTGGCTTGGTACAGACCCTGGGATGCTTTACCACCAGAGGCTGTGTCTGCAGTGGAAGCAACTTCCTGTCGTGGTTGCTTGTGTGTGGACAGCGTTGCAGGGACCTCCCCGTAGAGCTCGGAGGGGCAGACGTCACATTCCTTCACGGTGAAGGTGTTCTCGTAGGTTTCAGTTCTTTCTCTAAGAGGTGGAATATAGGTTGTTAATCCACTACAAGCAATTGGCTCCAACAATTAGGATGCCTTTCTTCCTTCTGTGAGAAAGGCAGATGTGGTCTTGTCAGTATCATTCAATGGTCATTTGAGGCTTTTTAATAAGATAAAAACTTTCACTTTCAATAAGAGGCCCTTTTGTTGTAGAGGTGATCTCTAAAGAGATTTTTAAATAGATTACTCCAGAGGTGATCTCGAAAGATATCTCAGTCTAGGTTGGAGCTGCAACCTGATTCATGTGCAGAACTTTATGGGTGATGCAGAAATATTGAACCCTTATCTCTGGACACTTATTTTAAAGGTTTACTGAAGGATTTCTTCTTGTAAATAAATATCTGTATAGAGATATAGGTGCAGATAGAGTTATGAAACATCCTTTTCATAAAGCATGATTACTCTGTGATCCTCCATATTTACCCAAGTCAAGTAATGCTTTTATGATAAAAAAAAAACTGAGGGGATTATTTTCATATATTTCTCTGCAGTACAGAGTTTTGAATGAATACATATTTTAATGCAAGATAGGAAACATAAACAGGCAATAGGGATATCATTTTTCTTCGTTGAATATATATGTAGTAAGACCTTGAAATTCAAATCCAGAAAACTATATTAATTTTGTTAAATATCAAATAGTACTAAACTATTTGCTTTTGTATTCATCTGTTTTCTGCTTAAGAAATGACTTGACTAAATAATCTGAGGTTATATGGCTTGATACAATTGATCTTGTGATGAACTGCTATGCATTCAAAATTATGTTCTGTTGTCTCCCTGAGCACAAAGCAGAAGAAATTCCTCAAATCCATGGTCGACTTGAGCTGAGAATTACCTGGCAAAAGTGTGAAATAGAATTTAGGCTACTGCATAAAAAATAAAAATAATAAAACTAACAGTCTTAGTTACATTCTGTGTGAATAGGCAAAACATGTAATGAAACTTAATCATTTCTCCAAAACTAAAGTTGTAAAGAAAAACAATTCCAATCTTCAAACTGAATATATTTTCTTATCTTAATAAGACTGGATTTTAGATCTGTGCCACTGATTTCTACTGTATTATTTGTCTACATCCCATCTTTTCCAGGTACTGTTGTGGTGATCCAATAGAAATATCTTCCCATATTTAGAACTATAAGTCATCCCCTTATGGAAGTTAAGTTCTGAAAAATAAAATACAACTCCAACTTTACAAGCATGTTCAATTCTATTTAATGAAATATAAGGAATATATTTAAATAATGGATGTGCTTTTGTTTTCCTGAAACAAAAATATGGCAGATGCGAAAGCTATACTTACATTAAAATGCCTACATACTTTATATTTAATTATGAAAAACTATATATTATATAGACTAATATAATGAGATGCAATAATTAATTGAGATAAAACAGTACTTACTCTAATACAATTTTTGGTTCTGAGAACACCTCTGAAAAGTAGAAAATATTGGAAATAAGTAAGATTAAAAAGAATTACTCTTCTTTACATTGCAATACCATTTGTTTTTTGTAATACATCCATTTTATCAATTCTGTCTTCCATTAATTGATACTCTTCATTTTAAGAAGCACTTCAGAATAGTTTCTTATTTCATTATTATTAATACTATGAAGCATTTCCTTAAAATCTATTAGTTTTTCATATAAGATGCTGAAGCTTTTATGTTTACAAATGTTTCAAAAGCCAATAGTCTGCCTAATGTGTTATCTATCATGTACTTCTCAGGAAATTGATTATAACAAATTTACATTTACGCAGAAGCCCAACAGAAGAAAAAGAAAAGAGAAAACAGACTACCTCATTTTAATGTGAAGTTTACTGTGAATACTCCAAGTTCAATTTAAATAGAAATACTTAGTCAAATAATCATTTTGGAACTTAACTGTAATAAATATGCATTTTTAAGAGGCAATATAGATTTATAGTTATAAGAAAAGCAGATGTCTTTCTGTGTTAGCCAAATTATCTCCATTTTTTTGAATATTAAGTATATCTTTAATATTTGCATTGTTAAATTTCCAGTCACAATCATCTGATGTGATTATTAGTATGCATTAGAAACTAAAATATTTACTATTTATAAAAAATGAGGAAATTATATTTTTTTCTAAAAGTGTTTTCAACATAGATTATTCACTAATCTAGCAAAAGATTACTGAAAGATAGATGTCATTGAAATAGTAACAAAATTTATTTAGGTGCTTTCTAACCTACAAACTACATTAGCTTCTCCCAGAAATCCTGAGGGTGTAATACATAATAAACAGACACAATAGCACATATTCAGCACTGGTTTCCTTCCAGGCACTTTGCCAAGTATTCACCTTTCTTTTGTCTCTTCAACAACATGGTTACGTTTACAGTTATTATCCTCCCTTCATAGATGTTGAGACTGAGCCACACAGAAATGAATCTGTATGATTAAGGTTATTTAGTTAATAAATGACAAAGCAATAAATATGAAAAGCCTGATCACTGTTTCCACTTGAAAGATGAAGAAACTGAAATGCAATAGAAGTTGCATGGGCAAATTCTCTCAGCAAGTTGGCATTAGTTCAAACACAAGGACCGAGGTCTCCAACTCCAAACTTTATACAATTTCCATTACACGACACAATTTTGGTCTTAAAATAAATGGTATTTTTTGATATTTTTATAAATTACATTTATACTTTATAGGAAGTTGCAATTAAGAGTGACATAAATTAAGGTAACATGTGGCTCCACTCTCTGTGAGTACACATGAAAATTTATTGTAATTGTAAATCAAAATTTGCTTCTTCCATTAAATTAAAAACTATCCTTTAGGAAGTATTTCTTATGACTTTACACATAAATGTAAGTGCTTTGCATATCTCATTTAAAAATCTTAAAAAATCCATAAAGAAGGTGCAATTACTCTTCATTTTAGATGAACAAATGTAAACATGGATTTGAAAGGATAAAGTCAAATAGCCAATAAAATGTCGAGACATAATTGAAACTCCACTTTGTTTTTTCAACTACAATTGGCACTTACCATTTACCGCTACTTGGATTAAATCACGTGCTGCTGCAGGTGCTGATTTTCAAAAGCCCCTGAAAGGAGTTCAAGGTGGAAAGCAGAAATGAGGGTACTCTGTGCTTTGGGAAAAACTGGCAAAACAAGTCTTCAGATAGTTATTTTCAGGAGCTGATTTTATGAGCCCAATTCTTGTATCTCCTCATATCTAGAAAAGCACTAAAATCTTCATGGTGATGTCTATTTCTCATGACTAGCAGTAACCTTCACAGGACTAGCAGAAACCTTCTGCAAAAAATTGTTTGATTGCATGAAGTCCCCCTTCACCATAATCACATATATACAGACCTTCACCCTGCCTCCTTGGAGCAGTTTCTCAGACTATCTGAGATGTTGTCTTCTGGTTATGGTCCTCATTTTGCCCCTATTAAACTTAACTTGCAACTTCACGTTGTGCATTTTTTAAAGTCAACAGCTTCTAATTCAAAACCAACTATTCTTGAAGACTCTAATGTATACCATAAAAAAATTAATAAAAATAAAGTATACCACAAAATCACAGAATTCAAAATAACTTGAAATTAAAAGTGACAACTTTTACAAATTACATGCTTTTAAATTATATAATACTGCCAATAGCTTAAGAAATCTCAGTTATTTCAATCTTGACTTCAACATATATTCTGCTGTTTTGTTCCACCTGTTATTATGGCTTCTTGAAGCATGATGATGGCCTACAGTCAATCAGGAGACGACATCAGGATTTCCTTGGCGTATTATTAAGGAAGGGCTCTGCAAGTTCAAGGAGAAGGAAATATAAGAATCAGATCAGATCAGATCAGATCAGTCGCTCAGTCGTGTCCGACTCTTTGCGACCCCATGAATCGCAGCACGCCAGGCCTCCCTGTCCATCACCAACTCCCAGAGTTCACTCAGACTCACGTCCATCGAGTCAGTGATGCCATCCAGCCATCTCATCCTCTGTCGTCCCCTTTTCCTCCTGCCCTCAATCCCTCCCAGCATCAGAGTCTTTTTCCAATGAGTCAACTCCTTGCATGAGGTGGCCAAAGTACTGGAGTTTCAGCTTTAGCATCATTTCTTCCAAAGAAATCCCAGGGCTGATCTCCTTCAGAATGGACTGGTTGGATCTCCTTGCAGTCCAAGGGACTCTCAGGAGTCTTCTCCAACACCACAGTTCAAAAGCATCAATTCTTCGGCACTCAGCCTTCTTCACAGTCCAACTCTCACATCCATACATGACCACAGGAAAAACCATAGCCTTGACTAGACGAACCTTTGTTGGCAAAGTAATGTCTCTGCTTTGAATATGCTATCTAGGTTGGTCATAACTTTCCTTCCAAGGAGTAAGCGTCTTTTAATTTCATGGCTGCAGTCACCATCTGTAGTGATTTTGGAGCCCCCCAAAATAAAGTCTGACACTGTTTCCACTGTTTCCCCATCTATGTCCCATGAAGTGGTGGGACCAGATGCCATGATCTTCGTTTTCTGAATGTTGAGCTTTATAGCTAAAAATACCTGAAACCCACAACCTGCCTGTTCATAAAGGCAATAAAAAATGCACTGGTGATATGAGTATGTAACATCGATGGAAAGCCCAATAATAATTTGTTTGAAGTGCTGCCATGGAACAGAGCTTCCTGGTATCAATGGGGATGATGATTCTGGAATAGTAGAGGTACCAGATGGTGGCACTTAACTGTCAGAATTAAGGTCATTTTAATTTCCAAAATGGACAATAAGTCTACAGTGAGAATATGTGGCAGTGACTATTTCTCATAGTGTTTCTAGAAGTAAGATATGTGCATGTGTGCTTAGTCATGTCCAACTCTTTGGGACCCCGTGGACTGTAGCCTTATAGGTTCCTCTATCCATGGGATTTTCCAGGCAAGAATGCTGGACTGGCTTGCCACTTCCTCCTCCAAAAAACCTTCCCAACCTAGGGATTTAACCTGTGTCTCCTGCATTGCAGGTGAGTTCTTTACCGCTGAGCCATCCTGGAAACTCCTTTCTTTTATTGGAGTGGGTAGCCTATCCCTTCTCCAGGGGAACTTCCCCACCCAGAAATCGAACAGGGGTCTCCTGCAGTGCAGACGGATTCTTTACTAAGATATAATACTGCTAATTAGGGAGTACTCAGGAACTGGCAGAACTCTCATATTAGTTTCTGATCTATGGAGTAAGAAAGTATTGTGGAAAAAAGGATTTAGCCATTTCCATTCCTCCCTTACCCAACCAAGATGGTGAATCAGAAGAAATATCACATACTGGAAGGGACTTCAGAGATTATTGCTATCATCAATCACTAATTCCTAATCCAATTCATCTCACCTGTATGGCCGTCACAAAACTACATTAATTATGGTAATAATAGTGGATTAATATAGTTAGCCATGCAGTAATCTCGCTTATAGCTGCTATTAATATTTCAAGGTATTTTCCAATATCTTAACTGGAATATATTTATACACTTAGTATGCAATTACTGATCCGATATATATTAACATATATTCTTTCTAATATATGTGCCAACCCCACGTCCAAGGAGCAGTGGCTGCGCGGGCACAGGAGGGCCTAGAGAAGCTATCCCACGTTGAAGGTCAGGAAGGGTGGTGGTGAGGAGATACCCTTCGTCCAAGGTAAGGAGCAGTGGCTGCGCTTTGCTGGAGCAACCGTGAAGAGATACCCCAAGCCCAAGGTAAGAGAAACCCAAGTAAGACGGTAGGTGTTGCAAGAGAGCATCAGAGGGCAGACACATTGAAACCATACTCACAGAAAACTAGTCAATCTAATCACACTAGGACCACAGCCTTGTCTAACTCAATGAAACTAAGCCAAGCCTGTGGCGCAACCCAAGACGGGCGGGTCATGGTGGAGAGATCTGACAGAAAGTGGTCCACTGGAGAAGGGAATGGCAAACCACTTCAGTATTCTTGCCTTGAGAACCCCATGAACAGTATGAAAAGGCAAAATGATAGGATACTGAAAGAGGAACTCCCCAGGTCAGTAGGTGCCCAATATGCTACTGGAGATCAGTGGAGAAATAACTCCAGAAAGAATGAAGGGATGGAGTCAAAGCAAAAACAATACCCAGCTGTGGATGTTTCTGGTGATAGAAGCAAGGTCCGATGCTGTAAAGAGCAATATTGCATAGGAACCTGGAATGTCAGGTCCATGAATCAAGGCAAATTGGAAGTGGTCAAACAAGAGATGGCAAGAGTGAATGTCGACATTCTAGGAATCAGCGAACTCAAATGGACTGGAATGGGTGAATTTAACTCAGATGACCATTATATCTACTACTGTGGACAGGAATCCCTCAGAAGAAATGGAGCAGCCATCATGGTCAACAAAAGAGTCCGAAATGCAGTACTTGGATGCAATCTCAAAAAAGACAGAATGATCTCTGTTCATTCCAAGGCAAACCATTCAATATCACAGTAATCCAAGTCTATGCCCCAACCAGTAATGCTGAAGAAGCTGAAGTTGAACGGTTCTATGAAGACCTATAAGACCTTTTAGAACTAACACCAAAAAAAATATGTCATTTTCATTATAGGGGACTGGAACGCAAAAGTAGGAAGTCAAGAAACACCTGGAGTAACAGGCAAATTTGGCCTTGGAATACAGAATGAAGCAGGGCAAAGACTAATAGAGTTTTGCCACGAAAATGCACTGGTCATAACAAACACCCTCTTCCAACAACACAAGAGAAGACTCTATACATGGACATCGCCAGATGGTCAACACCAAAATCAGATTGATTATATTCTTTGCAGCCAAAGATGGAGAAGCTCTATACAGTCAGCAAAAACAAGACCAGGATCTGACTGTGGCTCAGACCATGAACTCCTTATTGCCAAATTCAGACTTAAATGGAAGAAAGTAGGGAAAACCACTAGACCATTCAAGTATGACCTAAATCAAATCCCTTATAATTATACAGTGGAAGTGAGAAATAGATTTAAGGGCCTAGATCTGGTAGATAGACTGCCTGATGAACTATGGAATGAGGTTCGTGACATTGTACAGGAGACAGGGATCAAGATCATCCCCATGGAAAAGAAATGCAAAAAAGCAAAATGGCTGTCTGGGGAGGCCTTACAAATAGCTGTGAAAAGAAGAGAAGTGAAAAGTAAAGGAGAAAAGGAAAGATATAAGCATCTGAATGCAGAGTTCCAAAGAATAGCAAAGAGAGATAAGAAAGCCTTCCTCAGCAATCAATGCAAAGAGATAGAGGAAAACAACAGAATGGGAAAGACTAGAGATCTCTTCAAGAAAATTAGAGATACCAAGGGAACATTTCATGCAAAGATGGCCTCGATAAAGGACAGAAATGGTATAGATCTAACAGAAGCAGAAGATATTAAGAAGAGATGGCAAGAATACACAGAAGAACTGTACAAAAAAGATCTTCACCACCCAGATAATCATGATGGTGTAATCACTCACCCAGAATCAGACATCCTGGAATGTGAAGTCAAGTGGGCCTTAGAAAGCATCACTAAGAACAAAGCTAGTGGAGGTGATGGAATTCCAGTTGAGCTATTTCAAATCCTGAAAGATGATGCTGTGAAAGTGCTGCACTCAATAAGTCAGCAAATTTGGAAAACTCAGCAGTGGCCACAGGACTGGAAAAGGTCAGTTTTCATTCCAATGCAAAAGAAAGGCAATGCCAAAGAATTGCACAATTGCACTCATCTCACAGGCTAGTAAAGTAATGCTCAAAATACTCCAAGCCAGACTTCAGCAATACGTGAACCGTGAACTTCCTGATGTTCAAGCTGGTTTTAGAAAAGGCAGAGGAACCAGAGATCAAATTGCCAACATCCCCTGGATCATCAAAAAAGCAAGAGAGTTCCAGAAAAACATCTATTTCTGGTTTATTGACTATGCCAAAGCCTTTGACTGTGTGGATCACAATAAACTGTGGAAAATTCTGAAAGAGATGGGAATACCAGACCACCTGACCTGCCTCTTGAGAAATCTGTATGTAGGTCAGGAAGCAACAGTTAGAACTGGACATGGAACAACAGACTGGTTCCAAATAGGAAAAGGAGTACGTCAAGGCTGTATATTGTCACCCTGCTTATTTAACTTCTATGCAGAGGACATCATGAGAAACGCTGGGCTGGGAGAAACACAAGCTGGAATCAAGATTGGCGGGAGAAATATCAATAACCTCAGATATGCAGATGACACCACCTTTATGGCAGAAAGTGAAGAGGAACTAAAAAGCCTCTTGATGAAAGTGAAAGTGGAGAGTGAAAAAGTGGGCTTAAAGCTCAACATTCAGAAAACGAAGATTATGACATCTGGTCCCATCACTTCATAGGAAATAGATGGGGAAACAGTAGAAACAGTGTCAGACTTTATTTTTTTGGCTCCAAAATCACTGCAGATGGTGACTGCAGCCATGAAATTAAAAGACGCTTACTCCTTGGAAGGAAAGTTATGACCAACCTGGATAGCATAATCAAAAGCAGAGACATTACTTTGCCAAAAAAGGTCCATCTAGTCAAGGCTATGGTTTTTCCTGTGGTCATGTATGGATGTGAGAGTTGGACTGTGAACAAGGCTGAGCACCGAAGAATTGATGCTTTTGAACTGTGGTGTTGGAGAAGACTCTTGAGAATCCCTTGGACTGCAAGGAGATCCAACCAGTCCATTCTGAAGGAGATCAGCCCTGGGATTTCTTTGGAAGGAATGATGCTAAAGCTGAAACTCCAATACTTTGGCCACCTGATGCAAAGAGTTGACTCATTGGAAAAGACTCTGATGCTGGGAGGGATTGAGGGCAGGAGGAGAAGGGGACGACAGAGGATGAGATGGCTGGATGGCATCATTGACTCGATGGACGTGAGTCTGAGTGAACTCTGGGAGTTGGTGATGGACAGGGAAGCCTGGCGTGCTGGGATTCATGGGGTCGCAAAGAGTTGGACACGACTGAGCGACTGAACTGAACTGAACTGACTGATTCTTTCTAATTACTAGACAATTCACTTTTATATGGCAGAGATAACCATATATACTTCTGTCTTGCCCCTAGGATCATGTGAACAGTCTTACTCTCTACCATAGTATAGCTGTCAGAGGTTTGAATTGCTTTTATTTTCTGGAAAATTTCCCTGAATATTCTCCATTAATGTCATCATATTATATGGAACTAATAAACAAGAAGTGAGAGTACTTCAAAGGCCCTATTATACAACAACAACAACAACAAACCCAGGAACAGTTGTCCTCTAGAAAAGGTGAATTGCTATTGAAACTCTAACTAATATTCCACTTTGGGGTCAACATCATGTGAGGATGTCCTTTAGGATGTGGTCCAGGTGCATAACAATGGCCACGATGTGGTAGTGTTTCAGTAGGTGAAATGTACAGGTCTGGAAATCTAGAACTAGAAATATGATTGCACCCCCCCACACACAATGACTTTAAATATTTCACTTATGGAATTTGTATTTACTAATCTGTCACATTAGAGATCCTTGTTTCCAAGAAGGAAATATTTCTTCCAGATACAAACAAAGGTCACTATGTCCATAGAACCTGAAATGACAGCTACTACTTAACTACCTTGAGCTCTTCATATCATCAGTGCAAAGGGCAGAAAATAAATGCTAGTGAAAGTAATCAAGTCTGATCAACATGACAATATCGGGATGCTGCCACACAGTGGGGGATTAGGATTAGTGTGTATGGATTCACAAATTTCTTGGTGCTTTCATTCCCAATGATAGTGGCAACTGGGCACTTAAAGCAATGATAACCCATCAAAGACAATATAACTAAGGGCCTTTTAGTTATCCTTCTGGTGTAAAGGTCTGTGTCATCCTACTAGGCATGAATCCAAGACCAGCTTGGCTGAAAGAGTGGGAGGAGGGAGACAGTGACTCAGTTAAGATCTCAAGATCAATGGTAATAGTCTTGCAGTGTGTTTCACTAACCCTCTGAATATTAAAGTTTCCCCCAAAATAGTTGGTTTCTACCTAGGAAGGAATTCTGACCTATTAAACTTGTATCTCCATTCACTGGGAAGAATCAAGATCACCATATTCTCACAAAATGGAGCCTCATCAGCTATTTTGGAGGCTTAAAATGGAGGAACCAGCAAGTTAATTCTTTTCTTCCCAAAGATATTCTGACCTGAGATGAACTTTATATAGCTTCCAGGTGAATATTACCCAAGACTGATTGCTGTTTTAGTGCCGTCTCGGTAATTATGGTGTAATGTGTCATCTTGGTTCAGCTCAACAACATTTTCCGAAATTCTCTTCCCTCTGTTTCTGGTTGCATGGGTGCATGCATGCTCAGTCATGTCCTACTCTTCGCGACCCCATCATGTCCTACTCTTTGTTGACTTTAGCTTGCAAAACTCCTCTGTCCATGGGATATTCTAGGCAGAACACTGGAGTGCATTGCCATTTCCTTCTCTAGAGGATCTTCTGACCCAGGGATTGAATTTGCATCTCTTCAGTTCAGTTCAGTCGCTCAGTCATGTCTGACCCTTTGTGACCCTATAGACTGAAGCACACCAGGCCTCCCTGTCCATCACCAACTCCCGGAATTTACCCAAACCCATTGACTTTGCCAAAGATGTTGACTGCGTGGATCACAATAAACTGTGGAAAATTCTGAAAGAGATGGGAATACCAGACCACCTGACCTTCCTCTTGAGAAACCTATATGCAGGTCATGAAGCAACAGTTAGAACTGGACATGGAACAACAGACTGGTTCCAAATAGGAAAAAGAGTATGTCAAGGCTGTATATTGTCAACCTGCTTATTTAACTTATATGCAGAGACATCATGAGAAACGCTGGACTGGAAGAAGCACAAGCTGGAATCAAGATTGCTGGGAGAAATACTAATCACCTCAGATATGCAGATGACACCACTTTTCTGACAAAAAGTGAGGAGGAACTAAAAAGCCTCTTGATGAAAGTGAAAGAGGAGAGTGAAAAAATTGACTTAAAGCTCAACATTCAAAAAACTAAGTTCATGGCATCTGGTCCCATCACTTCATGGAAAATAGATGGGGAAACAGTGGAAACAGTGTCAGACTTTATTTTTCTGGGCTCCCAAATCACTGCAGATGGTGATCGCAGCCATGAAATTAGAAGATGCTTACTCCTTGGAAGGAAAGTTATGACCAACCTAGATAGCATATTCAAAAGCAGAGACATTACTTGGATAACAAAAGTCCATCTAGCCAAGGCTATGGTTTTTCCAGTAGTCACGTATGGATGTGAGAGTTAGACTGTGAAGAAAGCTGGGCGCCGAAGAATTGATGCTTTTGAACTGTGGTGTTGGAGAAGACTCTTGAGAGTCCCTTGGACTTCTAGGAGATCCAGCCAGTCCATTCTAAAGGAGATCAGCCCTGGGATTTCTTTGGAAGCAATGATGCTAAAGCTGAAACTCCAGTACTTTGGCCACCTCATGCGAAGAGTTGACTCATTGGTAAAGACTCTGATGCTGGGAGGGACTGGGGGCAGGAGGAGAAGGGGATGACAGAGGATGAGATGGCTGGATGGCATCACTGACTCAATGGACATGAGTCTGAGTGAACTCCGGAATTTGGTGATGGGCAGGGAGGCCTGGCGTGCTGCGATTCATGGGGTCGCAAAGAGTTGGACGCGACTGAGCGACTGAAATGAACTGAACTGATTTCCATTGAGTCAGTGATGCCATCTAACCACTTTATCCTCTGTTGTCCCTTTATCCTCCAACTTTCAATCTTTCCCAGTATCAGGCTCTTTTTGGATGAGTCAGTTCTTCACATCAGGTGGCCAAAATATTGGAACTTCAGCTTCAATATCAGTCCCTCCAATGAACACTCAGGCCTGATCTCCTTTACAATGGACTGATTGGATCTCCTTGCAGTTCAGGGGGCTCTCAAGAGTCTTCTCCAACACCACAGTTCAAAAGCATCAATTCTTCAGCGCTCAGCTTTCTTTATAGTCCAACTCTCACATCCATACATGACCACTGGGAAAACCATAGCCTTGACTAGATGGACCTTTGTGGGCAAAGTAATGTCTCTGCTTTTTAATATGCTGTCTAGGTTGGTCATAACTTTCCTTCCAAGGAGTAAGCGTCTTTTAATTTCATGGCTGCAGTCACCATCTGCAGTGATTTTGGAGCCCAGAAAAATAAAGTCTGACACTGTTTCCTCTTCTATTTGCTATGAAGCGATGGGACCAGATGTCATGATCTTAGTTTTCTGAATGTCGAGCATTAAGCAAACTTCTTCACTCTCCTCTTTCAGTTTCATCAAAAGGCTCTTTAGTTCTTCAGTTTCTGTCATAAGGGTGGTGTCATCTGCGTATCTTAGGTTACTGATATTTCTCCCGGCTATCTTGATTCCAGTGTGTGCTTCCTCCAGCCCAGCGTTTCTCATGATGTAGTCTGCATATAAATTAAATAAGCAGGGTGACAACATACAGCCTTGACACACTCCCTTTCATATTTGGAACCAGTCTGTTGTTCCATGTCCAGTTCTAACTGTTGCTTCCTGACCTGCATACAGGTTTCTCAAGAGGCAGGTCAGGTGGTCTGGTATTCCCATCTCTTTCAGAATTTTCCATAGTTTATTGTGATCCACACAGTCAAAGGCTTTGGCATAATCAATACAATAGAAATAGATGTTTTTCTGGAACTCTCTTGCTTTTTCAATGATCCAGCAGATTTTGCAATTTGATCTGGTTCCTCTGCCTGGGCTAGCCAAAAGAAAAATTTGAGTAAGAATTGTTCATATATTCTATAGGTTTGTTACACATATATGTATATAGATACAGATATGTATGTATAGCCTTTTGTATCCTGTCAATTACTAAAGAGGCTAGTGTATTAAAATTTTCAACTATAATTATGACTTTTTTTCACTTCTTTAATTTTTTAAGATTCTGCTTTATCTGTTTTAAAATCATTACTAGGTGGACACACATTTATAATTGTTATGCAGTTCTAATAAATAGCTTTTTAAAACATTTTAACAATTCTGGTAGGTATGTAGTCATGTCATGTTGTGCCTTTAATTTTTTTTTTTTTCCTACGACTAATGATGTTGACCATCTTCTCATATGTTTATTTGCCATCTGTATGTCCTCTTCCATAAAATATCTATCATGCTTTTTGCACATTTCCAGTTGGGTTTTTGTTTTTGTTTTTTTTTTTTTTCATTTTTAGTCTCATCCAAGTCTTAGTGAATGCTCTTTTATCCTCTCCATAATATAGCCGGACAGTCTTGTGAAGTACTGTCCAAGACTATTTCTCGTCCACCTATCTTCCTTGCAGGGAATTTCTTGTCTGTTGGGAGGGGGAAGGGCTACAGAAAGGCAGTGTCTCATTCTTCTCCCTGCTTGTGGTGAGACATGGGACCTCCCACCCACCACCCTTCCTCAGCGTAGCCTATAAAACCACCGCTTAACTGCACTCTAAAGATGGCTCCTTCATAGCTGAGTAATATACTAATGGTGCTGTCATCTGGCCACTAAGCCGCATGACATTCTGTGAGATTAGGGTCACAGGTAGCTGAAACCATGCTAATCTTGCTTCTGCTTTACTTTGTGTAAGTAATAAACTGTCTAAATTCATTTAGGTTCTTTGTTTTTTTGCTGACTGAACATATGGAAATGTAGCAAGCCAGCCTAGCAGCTGCTACCAACTGCTAGTCAGGAGCTGCTTAACCACTTGACAATATTCATTAACCTTCTATACAAACATCACTTCTCTTACCTATAAATGCCTTTGCTTCATTTATCTCCCTGCCAATGTTCTTGCCTCCCGCAAATCTCTGTCTTACTTGAAAGTAAAGTAGGTTTTCTAAATGCAAACCCAGTATTGTTTCCCCAGTTAAACGTTTTCAACTGATGGATAAAGTGAAACATTTTACCATGTCTTAGACAATTCAGGTTGCTATAACAGAATATCATAAACTGGGTGGCTTATAAACAACGGAGAAGGCAATGGCGCCCCACTCCAGTACTCTTGCCTGGAAAATCCCATGGATGGAGGAGCCTGGTAGGCTGCAGTCCATGGGGTCGCTAAGAGTCGGGCATGACTGAGCGACTTCACTTTCACTTTTCACTTTCATGCATTGGAGAAGGAAATGGCAGCCCACTCCGGTGTTCTTGCCTGGAGAATCCCAGGGAGGGGGAAGCCTGGTGGGCTGCTGTCTATGGGGTCACACAGAGTCGGACACGACTGAAGTGACTTAGCATAGCATAGCATATAAATAACAGGAATTATTTCTTAGGTTTTGGAGGCTGAGAAGTCCAAGATTAAGATGCTGGCAAATCAACAATGTCTGTTTAGGGCCCACTTCCTGGTTCAGAGTCTTCTTGCTTGGTTTCCTGGTGGCAAAAGAAATGAAAGTTCAATGAAATATTTGATAAGGGCATTAATTTCAATCAGAGGCTTAGATGGTGCAGTGGTAAAGAACATGCCTGCCAATGCAGGAGACATAAGAGACATGGATTCGATCCCCAGAGGTAGGAAATAGCAATCCACTTCAGTATTATTCCCTGGAAAATTCCATGGACAGAGAAGCCTGGTGAACTGCAGTCCACATGGTCACGAAGAGCTGGACATGACTGAGCAACTGCACACACACAGTTCATTCATGAAATCTCCAACCCTCATGACTTCATCACCTCTCAAAGACCACATCTTCATTAGGATTGTAACATACGAATTTCTGTGGGGACACATTCAGTCCATAATCCTGTGGCTTACAACAACTTCCAGGATTTGCCTTTTGACTACTTTGATGCTTTTTAAAATTTTTCCACAGTTTGTTGTATGATTCACACAGTCAAAGCTTTAGCATAGTCAGTGAAGCAGAAGTAGATATTTTTCTGGGATTCTCTTGCTCTTTCTATGATCCAAAGGATGTTGGCAATTTGACCTCTGGCTTCTCTGCCTCTTTTAAATCCTGCTTATACATCTGGAATTCTTGGTTTAGGTACTGTTGAGGTCTAGCTTGGAGGATTTTGAGCATGAACTTGCTAGCGTGTGAAATGAGTGCAAGTGTACAGTAGTTTGAACATTCTTTGGCATTGCCCTTCTCTGAGATTGGAAAGAAAATCAACCTTTACCAGTCAAGTGGCCAATGCTGAGTTTTTCCAAATCTGCTGGCCTAATGAATGCATCACTTTAACAGCATCATTTTTTAGGATTTGAAATAGCTCAGCTGGAATTCCATCACCTCCACTAGCTTTGATTGCAGCAATGCTTCCTAAGGCCCTCTTGATACTGAACTCCAACGTGTCTGGCTCTAGGTGAGTGATCACACCATGGTGGTTTTCCAGGTCATTAAGATCCTTTTTGTACAGTTTGTCTGTGTATTCTTGCCACCTCTTCATAATATCTTCTGCTTCTGTTAGGTCCTTTATCGAGCCCATCTTTGCATGAAATGTTCCCTTGGTTTCTCTAACTTTCAGGAAGAGATCCTTAGTCTTTCCTATTCTATTGTTTTCCTCTATTTCTTTGCACTGATCACTGAGGAAGGCTTTCTTATCTCTCCTTGCTATTCTTTGGAACTCTGCATTCAAATGGATATATCTTTCCTTTTCTCTTTTGCCTTTAGCTTCGCTTCTTTTCTCAGCTATTTATAAAGCTTCTTCAGACAATCATTTTGCCTTTTTGCATTCATCTTGTTTTGTTGTTGGGGATGGTTTTGGTCACTGCCTTCTGTACAATTTTATAAACCTCTGTCCATAGTTCTTCAGGCACTGTCTATCAGATCTAATCCCTGAATCTTTGGGTCACAGCAAACTATGAACAATTCTTAAAGAGATGGGAATACCAGACCACCTTACCTGCCTCCTGAGAAACTTTTATGCAGGTTAAGAAGCAACAGTTAGAACTGTACATGGAACAATGGACTGGTTCCACATTGGGAAAGGAGTATGTCAAGGCTGTATACTGTCACCCTGCTTGTTGAAATTATATACAGAGTACATCATGTAAAATTCTGGGCTGGATGAAGTACAAGCCAGAATCAAGATTGCCGGGAGAAATATCAATACCTCAGATATGCTGATGACACCACCCTTATGGCAGAAAGCAAAGAGGAACTAAAGAGCCTCTTGATGAAGGTGAAACAAGAGAGCTGGCTTGAAACTCAACATTCAAAAAACTAAGATCCTGGCATCTGGTCCTATCAATTCATGGCAAATAAATGGGAAAACAATGAAAACCTTGAGCGACTTTATTTTCTTGGTCTCCAAAATCACTGTGGAAGGTGACTGCAGCCATGAAATTAAAAGACACTTGCTCCTTGGAAGAAAAGCTATGACAAACATAGACAGCATATTAAAAAGCAGAAACATGACTGTTCTGTAAAGGTTCATATAGTCAAAGCTATGGTTTTTCCAGTAGTCATGTATGGATATGAAAGTTGGACCATAAAGAAAGCTGAACGTCAAAGAATTGATGCTTTTGAACTGTGGTGTTGGAGAAGACTCTTGAGAATCTTCATTGGAAGGACTGATGTTGAAGCTGAAACTTCCAAACTGTGGCCACCTGATGTGAAGAGCCTACTCATTGGAAAAGAGCCTGATGCTGGGAAAGTTTGAAGGCAGGAGGAGAAGGGGACAATAGAGGATGAAATAGTTGGATGGCATCACTGACTCAATGGACGTGAGTTTGAGCAAGCTCTGGGAGATGGTGAAGGAAAGGGAAGTCTGGTGTGCTGCAGTCCATGGAGTCTCATAGAGTTGGACATGACCGAGCAACTGAACAACAAACAACATTTGCCACAGGAGAGGAGGATTTGAGCCTTGGGTTGGGGAGATATCCTGGTGGAGGAAATGGCAACCCACTCTATTTTTCTTGCTTGGAGGATCCCACAAACAGAATTGCCTGGCAGACTACAGTCCATGGGGTTGCAAGAGTCATACATGACTGAGAAACTGAGCATGACCTTGAGCCACCTCATATTTTCCTTTTACAGTTTAAGTTCTAGTGGAGTTGAATATATTCTCAATTTTGGAGGCAAGATACTTATGTCAGATTTTAGGTTTTGAACATGTTTAGTCCTTACCAATCCTGAGCCAAAATATGGCAGCAGACATGAAGCTGGGCAGAAAGGCACAGCAATATTGGATTCACTTGGAAAACTGCAGTCTTGCCTTGTTTATCTGACTTAATGAGGTGACTGTATATTTCTAAAATATATTCAGCAACTCATGATTTTCGTGCAACAAATATCACACTTCTTATTTATTAATGGGCTACAGGAGACTTCAAGTCCAGAGCCACATCTTATTTTTATTTCCAGGAAAAACAATGACTTGTTCACTTCTCCAATTTTATAAAACCTCAGGAATGATTACAGGGAGCTGATTTAAAAACATTTTGATTAAGTAGTACGTGCAACATTATGTAAAGGACTTTAAGACTAATTAGGACCTATCTGATCCAGCACTTTGCTGCAGTTTTGAAAAGCCAGCAAATGATTTATGTTGATATGGGTTAGCATAAAAGTCTAGACTGCAAATGAAATGTTTCTTTTTTTTCTTTGAAACTATATTCTCTGCTTCTTCCACCTTCCTCAAACTCTAAAAACTAGATAGGCCTTTGTAAATATTTTTCTTTTTTTTTTTTCAATACATGATTTGTTATTGTTTAGCTACTGAATTGTGACTGACTCTTATGTGACCCCATAGACTGTAGCCTGCCTGGCTCCTCAGTCCATGGGATTTCCCAGGCAAGAATACTGAAATAGGTTGCCATTTCTTTCTCTAGGGATTTTCTTGATACCCCAAAATGAAAACAAGAATGAAGTTATCAACTAATTTACCCTTGATGGGTTATTCCTTAATAGGAAACTCACAAAGATAGGAAGGCTAACGTTATGTAAAAGTCAGGAGATCTTGAAGAGTGATGTTTAGAGGTTAAGATGTTATTTTAACACTTGTGAGGGAAAATATGATCCTTCTTAGTGATAAGGAAGACATTTGTGACTCACCCACTTTAATACATTTAATGTGCATCTGGTACTTGGCAGGGTTGGTTGAAGTAAAAATAAGAGTGCAGAGAGCATAAATGTGGAAGAATGAATGCAGTATGCTTTGAATTGCAAAATCCCCTCGGTAGGAAATGGAAATACATTTTAATTATCACTTTAGAAATACTGCTTTCATGCTTGGGTTATTTGTTAAAAACATTCTCTTCAGGTAAGAGAGTTACATTAATGACTATTAAAATTCAGCAGATATTCCTGGGTACTCTTTTCACTGTATTCATGATGCTGAGTTATGATTTAGTGATATCATATGTTTAGGGCCAAAAATGGGATTAGGAAAATTGCTCAAAGCCAGGATTGTAAATTTTCACCAGAACAATCAAGTAGGCAGCTATGGTAAATGACATTTACTTTGACTTCTGAATACATTATTTGAATGAAAATGACTTAATGCCATACCCCTAAATTTATGTTCTACTGCTGAGATATGTTTCTTAAAATGAGTATACCTGTGCCAGTATACTACAGTTTAAAAAAATCAGTACGTTTTACAGTCTCCATTTTTAATTTTGGTATCTGGTAACATTGATACACAGTCAAAAACTGTTGGCTAGTTTTAATTGTCATTGTGTAGGGTTAAAAGTGTTAGTTATTCAGTCGTGTCAGACTCTTTTGCGACCCCATGGATTGTAGCCTGCCAGGCTCCTTTGTCGGAGAAGGCCATGGCACCCCACTCCAGTACTCTTGCCTGGAAAATCCCATGGACGGAGGAGCCTGGTAGGCTGCAGTCCATGGGGTCGTGAAGAGTCGGACACGACTGAGCGACTTCACTTTCACTTTTCACTTTCATGCATTGGAGAAGAAAATGGCAACCCACTGCAGTGTTCTTGCCTGGAGAATCCCAGGGATGGGGGAGCCTGGTGGGCTGCCGTCTATGGGGTCGCACAGAGTAGGACATGACTGAAGCGACTTAGCAGCAGCAGCAGCAGCAGCAGCAGCAGCAGCAGGCTCCTTTGTCCATGGAATTCTCCAGGCAAGAATAGTGGGTTGTCATTCCCTTGTCCAAGGTGACATATAATTTTAATCTCTATATTTAATTTTGCACATTCTCTGCAGATTCCATTTTTTTCAAATCTCCCAAATCATTCACCAACAGAAATTGTAGTTAAAAGTGACAGCTAACGCTGTAAAGAAATAATTACATGATCACAAGGAAGTCCAGTTCAATTTCATTTAAAATATGACACTAATTGCATGCATATATTTTATCCATTTAACTTAAAAGAAAATATTGTTAGGAAAAGTGTATTGATAATCATCATGTTAGAACCCAAACTGTAACAGTAATCAACTGGTATGGAATTTGTATTTTAAAATACATGCCTGGTCTACAGTGAATGTTCCTGATTGCAATCTGACGTGAAGTTCATCAACTCAGACAGTTGTCTGGGTTGCTTCTTTTAGAGGACCCTGCTGAATACTAGTGTTTCAAATTTCACAATAAAAATAATTTTATCTTTTGGCCAGGTTTTAATGTCAAAAAACCAAAACATGGCTTAGACAAACCATACTCATATTCTACAGAAATTTTTCTTGCAATATTATAATACTGTACAATTCCCTTTCTATTATAGAAATATGAACTATGTGAAACTTTATTTCTTTTCCAGTAATTTTGCATTAAAATTTTGACATACGGAAGCAAGGTTTTTGAATGTCAATTTTGACTGTCACTTTGTAAGTTTGTTACCTTGATCAAATCATATTAACCCCTCCAGACGTTTATACATAATTTATACATTATGCTTTCCTATTTATACTAGGAAGGGGTTGGATAAGATCACTAATAAGATTTATTTAGTTCTCAGAAGTTATAATCTTATAACAAGGAATGAGACAAAACAAAACAAAAATTATACCATAGGTACAAAATAAAAATTGTACCATAAAATTTTGTATGACTTACCATGTGATTTTAAAGAAAGTTTTCTTAGAAGTTTTATTGATGTAATGAAATTAATGAAGATAAGAGGAGAAGGTGGTGACAGAGGATGAAATAGTTGGATGGTATCACTGACTCAATGGACATGAATTTGAGCAAACTCCAGGAGATAGTGAAGGACAGGGAAGCCTGGTGTGCTGCATTCATGGGGTTGCAAAGAGGTGGATGTGACTTAGCTACTGAACAACAACAGCAAAGAAATCAATGCTACTTTCTTAACATTTAATTACAATTATCATATTAGCTTTATTTTCATTAAATAATAAAATATTACTTTTTCGGTGGAAGTACATTTTAAAGAGAAATAATAAATTTTTTTCTGAAAAAAAAGTCACAAAAATTTACCTTTTTGAATGGTATCTTTCTAGAATTGATATTTTGTAAAACATAATAACATCTTGGACTAAGGACAATTGATGTCAGCAGTTGAATATGCCATTAGATTTGACATGAGTGGAATGCAATGCTCATTTTTGTCATCTGCAGGTCACTGTGACACATGGTCAGGATGACACTAGGTGAGAGAGAGACAAGATAAGCAATTTAGCATCCAGAGGATGCTTTGTGTTCAATCAGACCTCTTTGTTCTGACTTAAATAGAGAGCTTGCTTTTACTCTAAAAAATGCAAAATCAACTAATCATCTGAAAGTGAAATGTCTTTAGAAGTGAAAGCGTTCTTTAATCTGATAATTATAAAAATGCCAATCACTGATTACTCCATATAGTTTGAAGTATTCTTTGGCTCATGTAACATGAAGTGTTTATTTTGCTATTTTTGTTCAATTTTGTTCACATTTTTATTTTAAGCATCATTCAATGGAGCAATGATTTCAATGACCTCAGCTGTCTACATGGCAGAGAAATTTGTTTCTGCTTTTATCCATGTTGAGTTAGAGTGAGGACAGAATTTCTCTTTGGATCCATGAGAACTTATTTATGTACAGTTGTAGAAGAAGGGCACTATTAACTGCAAAATAAATCCATTAAAGCCCCCAACACAGTGTTCTAGTCATTGTCAGATTTACTACACATTCAGGGTTTTTAAGTTGAATGAGCTTATTTCAAGAGTAAGTCTAAATATTTTTTCAGAAAATGAAAGTGATTGTACAGAGACTCTTAACCTGTTTTTCATTATCATTGGTGATTTTGTAGACAGAATCTTATTTAGCATCATTTGAACTAAGACAAGTGGTTAATTTTCTATTGTTTCAAATCACGTTGAAATTATATATATATATACACACACATATGTGCATATATGATAACCTAAATAATATTTTGATGACTATTAATCATTTAAAGATTGGAAGCAGAAAACTCAATTTTATAGATTTATGAATATAGTTCCTACTCAGGTTTAATTCTTATATTTAGATTTATATAATGCTTTTCCTTAAGATTTAAAATCTTTGCAGAATTATTGTCCTTCCTGGTTATTGATTTGTAGACTATTTTATAAAGTATATATTTTATAAATTATCTATTATCAAAAACAGTATTTGGTAGTATATATATATATATATATATATATCATGTAATTTCAGTTTTTCTATATAATTTTATAAATGCAAAGGGAGGTTGCAAAAAAAGTAAAGATTGGAAGCAATTTCTAATTACTAAGCCTCAGAAGAAATAACATTTAAAAAGCCCAAATTAACTTATTTGGGCTTTTTTATTCTAGTGACCTTTGAAATTAGATTATATTAGAATAACAATTTAGCAAATTGCATGCCTCAATTAAGGCTGAAGATATGAGATCAAAAAGTAGAATAAAAATAAAGCATGTTGAGTTATGTGCCAAATTTGGAAAATATTCAGTTTTATATTCTGATCATACCTAATTTTGGCTTCAGGTCTTAGATTGTTTTCCCCTAAATCATTTAAAATCAAAGAATCTGAGAGGGAGCCACATTTATTTAGAGACTTCTGCTTCCAGCTTCCTGATTGATTGGATATTATACAAACAAAACCCTTTTTTATTTGCTATAATTTGATCCTGGGTAAATTTTAGCATGCTTATGTTTAAATGAGTGCCTGAGCTTGTAATGAAGTAAGAAAGTTAAACAGCAGATTAAATAAGAATAGTTTACTAAAACCAAAGCAGTATGCATTAAGCAATCAAAAGCTAGGGGATGTTCCTAAAAGCAATGCATAATCAGGTATACAGATCTTGAAAACAAATGATATAGTGCATAACATTGTAAATCAACTATATTTCAATAAAAATTAAAAAAAATGTTATAGCATGTAGGAAATGGTACATTATTCTTAGGCCCATTCAACATAGTTTTGAAAATTTTGGCCACAGCAATCAGAGCAGAAAAAGAAATAAAAGGAATCCAAATTGGAAAAGAAAAGTAAAACTCTCACTGTTTGCAGATGACATGATCCTCTATATAGAAAACCCTAAAGACTCCACCAGAAAATTACTAGAACTAATCAATGAATATAGTAAAGTTGCAGGATATAAAATCAACACACAGAAATCCCTTGCATTCCTATACACTAATAATGAGAAAATAGAGAAATTAAGGAAAGAATTCCATTCACCATTGCAACAAAAAGAATAAAATATTTAGGAATATATCTACCTAAAGAAACTAAAGGCCTATATACAGAAAACTATAAAACACTGGTGAAAGAAATCAAAGAGGACACTAATAGATGGAGAAATATACCATGTTCATGGATTGGAAGAATCAATATAGTGAAAATAAGTATACTACCCAAAGCAATTTATAGATTCAATGCAATCCCTATCAAGCTACCAACGGTATTCTTCACAGAGCTAGAACAAATAATTTCACAGTTTGTATGGAAATACAAAAAACCTCGAATAGCCAAAGCAATCTTGAGAAAGAAAAATGGAACTGGAGGAATCAACCTGCCTGACTTCAGGCTCTACTACAAAGCCACAGTCATCAGGACAGTATGGTACTGGCACAAAAACAGAAATATAGATCAGTGGAACAAAATAGAAAGCCCAGAGATAAATCCACTCACATATGGACACCTTATCTTTGACAAAAGAGGCAGGAATATACAATGGATTAAAGACAATCTCTTTAACAAGTGGTGCTGGGAAAACTGGTCAACCACTTGCAAAAGAATGAAACTAGAACACTTTCTAACGCCATACACAAAAATAAACTCAAAATGGATTAAAGATCTAAACGTAAGACCAGAAACTATAAAACTCCTAGAGGAGAACATAGGCAAAACACTCTCCGACATACATCACAGCAGGATCCTCTATGACCCACCTCCCAGAATATTGGAAATAAAAGCAAAAATAAACAAATGGGACCTAATTAACCTTAAAAGCTTCTGCACAACAAAGGAAACTATAAGCAAGGTGAAAAGACAGACTTCAGAATAGGAGAAAATAATAGAAAATGAAGCAACTGATAAACAACTAATCTCAAAAATATACAAGCAACTCCTACAGCTCAATTCCAGAAAAATAAATGACCCAATCAAAAAATGGGCCAAAGAACTAAATAGACATTTCTCCAAAGAAGACATACAGATGGATAACAAATATATGAAAAGATGCTCAACATCACTCATTATCAGAGAAATGCAAATCAAAACCACTATGAGGTACCATTTCACACCAGTCAGAATGGCTGCAATCCAAAAGTCTACAAGCAATAAATGCTGGATAGGGTGTGGAGAAAAGGGAACCCTCTTACACTGTTGGTGGGAATGCAAACTAGTACAGCCTCTATGGAGAACAGTGCGGAGATTCCTTAAAAAACTGGAAATAGAACTGCCTTATGATCCAGCAATCCCACTGCTGGACATACACACTGAGGAAACCAGAAGGGAAAGAGACACGTGTACCCCAATGTTCATCGCAGCAGTTTATAATAGCCAGAGCATGGAAGCAACCTAGATGTCCATCAGTAGATGAATGGATAAGAAAGCAGTGGTACATATACACAATGGAGTATTACTCAGCCATTAAAAAGAATGCATTTGAGTCAGTTCTAATAAGGTGGATGAAACTGGAGCCTATTATACAGAGTGAAGTAAGCCAGAAGGAAAAACACCAATACAGTATACTAACGCATATGTATATGGAATTTAGAAAGATGGTAACAATAACCCTGTATATGAGACAGCAAAAGAGACACTGATGTATAGAACAGTCTTTTGGACTCTGTGGGAGAGGGAGAGGGTGGGATGATTTGGGAGAATGGCATTGAAACATGTATAATATCATATATGAAATGAGTCTCCAGTCCAGGTTCGATGCACGATACTGGATGCTTGGGGCTGGTGCACTGGGACGACCCAGAGGGATGGTATGGGGAGGAAGGTGGGAGGAGGGTTCAGGATGGGGAACACACACATGTATACCTGTGGCGGAATCATTTTGATATATGGCAAAACCAATACAATATTGTAAAGTTAAAAAATAAAATTAAATAAAAAAAATAAAATTGAAAGAATTTTACATTAAAAAAAAATAGCAATAATTAACAAGTGAAAATCCCTTAACACTTCTTCCCACTGCATCTTGATATCACAGTCACCAAGGAATAGACAACACAAGCAAGCACTGGATGGAAATAACCTTTACTTAACACAGGTAAAAGACAAAGCAAGGTTCAGCTGTGGTCTTCAGTACCCCATAGCCAGCTGTTCTCTCCCTCAGCTGATGCAGGACAATTTGCCTACAAACACCCCTCTCAAGCCACAGTAGAAGCACCTCTTCTTTCCACAGAGGACAGATGTAACAGTGGGGTTGAGCAGGTCCTATAAGATTAACACACTTAAGCAGGACAAAAGAGCCCACATTGACATAAAACAGAGAAATAGTCCCATACAAGGTGCTGAGCCTAGCACAGCCCATGGGGGCTTTTCCTAAGGAAGTATTTTAGGCCCAAGGCCAAGCTTATGTGGCTGAGCAGAATTCAAAAGACTGTGCACATGAGACTGCTTTTCCTATTAAGAACAGAAGAAATATTTAAAACAATAACGATTGAGAATTTCTCCAAATTAACATCAGACACAAAACCACAGACTCAGTAAGACTCAGAGAACACCAAGAAGTCATGATGAATGCCAGAAAAGCTAACCCTAGGTACTCCATTTTCAAACCATGGAAAATCAAAGATAAAGAAAAGCTCCCAATTATACAGTGAAGTAAGCCAGAAAGGAAAACACCAATACAGTATACTAATGCATATATATGGAATTTAGAAAGATGGTAACGATAACCCTGTATCTGAGACAGCAAAAGAGACACAGATGTATAGAACAGTCTTTTGGACTCTGTGGGAAAGGGAGTGGGGGGATGATTTGGGAGAATGGCATTGAAACATGTATAGTATCATATAAGAAACGAATCGCCAGTCCAGATTTGATGTAGGATACAGGATGCTTGGGGCTGGTACACTGGGATGACCCAGAGGGATGGTATGGGGAGGGAGGTGGGAAGGGGGTTCAGGATTGGGAACACGTGTACACCCGTGGTGGATTCATGTTGATGTATGGCAAAACCAATACAATATTGTAAGGTAATTATCCTCTAATTAAAATAAATAAATTAAAAAAAAAATTTTTTTTAAAGCTCCGGAAAGAAGTCAGAGGGGAAAACCTTTCCTATAGAAAAGTTGAAATAAGTTGAAAAGTTGAAAGGGTGAAAATAAGAATTACATCTGACTTTTTCTCGGAAATGATGCAAATAAAAAAGGAGGGGAATACATTTGAATCAGTTCTAATGAGGTGGATGAAACTGGAGCCTATTATACAGAGTGAAGTAAGCCAGAAAGAAAAACACCAATACAGTATACTAATGTATATATATGGAATTTAGAAAGATGCTAACAATAACCCTGTGTACGAGACAGCAAAAGAGACACTGATGTATAGAACAGTCTTATGGACTCTGTTGCAGATGGAGAGGGTGGGAAGATTTGGGAGAATGGCATTGAAACATGTATAATATCATGTATGAAACGAGTTGCCAGTCCAGGTTCGATGCACGATACTGGATGCTTGGGGCTGGTGCACTGGGACGACCCAGAGGGATGGTATGGGGAGGGAGGAGGGAGGAGGGCTCAGGATGGGGAACACATGTATACCTGTGGCAGATTCATTGTGATATTTGGCAAAACTAATACAATTTGTAAAGTTTAAAAATAAAATAAAATTTAAAAAAAAGAAAAAAGAAAAAAAAAAGTGTTGAGAGAAAATAAAAGCAACAAACGAACCGAGAATTCCATATTCTGTGAAATTATCCTTCAAAAGTGAAGGAGAAAAGACTTTCTCAAATAAAAATTGAGGAAATTTTTTGCTAGTATACATTATAAGAAATGCTAGAAGTTATTTCGGAGAAGGCAATGGCAACCCACTCCAATATTCTTGCCTGGAAAATCCCATGGATGGAGGAGCCTGGTAGGCTGCAGTCCACGGGGTCGCTAAGAGTTGGACTGAGTGACTTCACTTTCACGCATTGGAGACGAAAATGGCAACCCACTCCAGTGTTCTTGCCTGGAGAATCCCAGGGATAGGGGAGCCTGGTGGGCTGCTCTCTATGGGGTTGCACAGAGTTTGACATGACTGAAGCAACTTAGCAGCAGCAGCAGCAGAAATTATTTACAAAGAAGGAAAATGATATAGGTTAGAAATTTACAACAATATAAAGAGAGGAAAGGCAAAGGAGTAGGCATAAATAAGAAAAAATCTACTGTTTTTCTTATCCTTAGTTGATCTAAAAGGTAAAAAATTTATTCAAAGTAATAATAACAATGTATTATATATACATGTAACTCTTCTCAAGGTGTTAAGTTAGGCCTGTTCCTTAAGCAGCACAAAACTGCTTTGCTTAGAAGGCATTGTCCAGTCTCCATCTACAGTGATTTTGGACATCCATGAAATTAAAAGACTCTCCTTGGAAGAGAAGCTATGACCAACCTAAACAGCATATTAAAAAGCAGAGATATTACTTTGCTGACAAAGGCCCATCTAGTCAAAGCTATGGTTTTTCCAGTAGTCATATATGGATGTGAGAGTTGGACCATAGAGAAAGCTGAGCACTGAAGAACTGATGATGGTTTTGAACTGTGGTGTTGGAGAAGACTCTTGAGAGTCCCTTGGACTGCAAGGAGCTCAAACCTGTCAATGGTTAGGAAATCAGTCCTGAGTATTCATTGGAAGGACTGATGCTGAAGCTGAAGCTCTAATACTTTGGTCACATGATTCAAAGAACTGACTCATTGGAAAAGACCTGATGCTGGGAAAGACTGAAGTCAGGAGAAGGGGACAACAGAGGATGAGATGGTTGGATGGCATCACTGACTCAATGGACATGAGTTTGGGTAAACTCCGGGAATTAGTGATGGACAGGGAGGCCTGGTGTGCTGCAGTCCATGGGGTGGCAAAGAGTCGGAAATGACTGAGTGACTGAACTGAACTGAACTTCCAGACCTTCCAGAACTGGAGATGGAAAGATACCTGAATAAAATCATGGTTGTTTTTTTTTTAAAAAAAAGAAGGCATTGTCCAGATTGGAGTCATTCAAAAAGTCATAGCATCCTTTCCAGGAAATTTCTGTGGTTAACAATTTAAGCAGAACTTTCAGATTCATGTTGGATCCTCACATCAAGGAGATTGGATAGTTCATGGCCTGAATTTTCCTTGTTTTATAAAAGAAGACATTGAAAGAAGACCATTGCCCATTGATTTGGGCAAAGTCATAGAGCCTTATTTATTGAACTTGAATGAAAGCAATATCTAGGCAACAACTGTGTCTTATTTATCTTGATCACCCCAGTGCCTAGTAAGTTCCTGGCACATGGTAGATATGCAATTAGTGTAAATGAATTAGTAAATAATCAAATGAATTAAAAATTAACACCTGGATTTATAGCCCTTTGGTCATTCCATTTTATTGAGAGACTTTTATTTATTTATTTTTTAAAATTTTATTTTATTTTTTAACTTTACAATATTGTATTGGTTTTGCCATATATCGAAATGAATCTGCCACAGGTATACACGTGTTCCCCATCCTGAACCCTCCTCCCTCCTCCCTCCCCATACCATCCCTCTGGGTCGTCCCAGTGCACCAGCCCCAAGCATCCAGTATTGTGCATCGAACCTGGACTGGCGACTCGTTTCATATATGATATTATACATATTTCAATGCCATTCTCCCAAATCATCCCACCCTCTCCCTCTCCCACAGAGTCCAAAAGACCGTTCTATACATCAGTGTCTCTTTTGCTGTCTCGTATACAGGGTTATTTTTACCATCTTTCTAAATTCCATATATATGCGTTAGTATACTGTATTGAGAGACTTTTAAACTGAAAAATTTTTGAAACTTTATGTCTCTGCCATGAGCATTTATTACCATTATTCTAAAACGTTATCGCTCAGGATGCACAGTGCAGGAAAACACCTGCATCAAGTTTAAAATTGCTTTGTAGCTGAATATTGTGCATAGATTTCATGCCCTTATCTTATTTTGTTATTTCATGAAAAAAATGCACATTCTCAATAAACATTTCTATTTCCTTGACTTAAACTAGTATCAATTTTAACTTCATCACCTTCTTTTGCTAAATATTCACTTGTTGACTCATTTAAGCTTATGTCTAGACATTACACAGATGCAATACTGATATCTTACTTCGATTAAATGGACAAAGAAATATATATTTATTAGTAGGTTAATAATGATTACTCTTCCGGAGAAGGCAATGGCACCCCACTCCAGTGTTCTTGCCTGGAGAATCCCAGGGATGGGGGAGCCTGGTGGGCTGCCCTCTATGGGGTCACACAGAGTCGGACACGACTGAAGTGACTTAGCAGCAGCAGCAGCATGATTACTCTTCATTTTAAATTTCAACAAAGGTGTAGAAAGTAGTACTAAGCAAATGTATTGTATGAGTTATACAAATTTCCATGGGTTTGTGATAAACTGAGTTCTTCAGATTTAAGATCTATTTTATTCTGAGTCATTTACAACTTAACACTGGCTCTGCTGCCAATCAAAATGACAACTGCAAATTCATTCATGAACTTGATCCGAGAAGAGAAATCCCTACAGATGATTTTAAGTAAAGGGAAAGTAGAGGAGAAAATTACATCTGTAGAAACTAGGTGTTATTGTCCATTATGGTTGCTAAAATTACTAGCAGTTCGTCAGAGAAGTGAGTGAAATGGATCCCAAGAACTGGCTCATAATTTGGAAGCTGAGATTAGAAAGAGAAAGCTTAAGATCCATATGACAAATATATGTGAGCTAGAGTGGCACAGTTTCTCATCTAGAAACAAACAAAAAACACCTGAAAAGAAATCTTAATAGAAAACCTTGAACTTTTGGGAGATTGGCCTGTCAAACTTCATATATGATTTAAGGTAGGAGTTTTTTGATTGCTTCAGGGAGTATAAGGGCTATTGGGTTTACCTAATGAGATTTCATGGAAATAGATGAATTCAAAGGAGAATAATTGCTCTAATATTTTTACCCTTTTCAGCGCTTAAAATCAAGGAAATTACCTATCCATATATACAAGTTCCTCAGTGTGATCCTTTTAAAAATTTAGGGCAGGCATGCAGGATCTTTGATCTTCCTTGTAGTATGTGAATTCCTACTTATGGCATGTGGGATCCAGTTCCCTGATCAGGGGCCCAACTCATACCACCTGCACTGGGGGTTTAGACTCCCAGACACTGGACCACCAGGAAACTCTCTAATAGTAGTAGTTCTGAGGTTGCTAGATCATATATCACTGAATTGTAGGTTTAAATTTTAACATTTAATACATACAAAATAATAGGATTATATATCAGATACATATTTGGGCTTCCCAGGTGGCTCAAAAGAATCAAGAATCCACCTGTCAATGCAGGAGATGCAGAAGATGCAGATTTGATTCTTGGGTTGGGAAGATCCCATGGGGTAGGAAATGGTAACCCACTCCATTATCCTTGCCTGGAAAATTCCATGGACAGAGGAGCCTGGTATGCTGCAGTCCCTGGGGTTGCAAAGAGTTGGACATGACTGAGCAACTGAGCATGCCCCCTTGTACTTACCACCCTGTTCAAGAAAAGACTTGCCAGTACTGTTAAATCTCTTTAACAAATTTTTCCTCTACACAACCTATCTCTCCTCTAGAAGTCCTCATTATCCTAACGTTGTTATTTAGCACTATAACAAATTTCTTTGTGGTTTTCTAAATATGTATGTAACCCTAAGTAATACATACTGTTGTTTTGAATACTTAAATCTTAATTGGTTTCAATATGCAGCTTCATTTTTTTTTTCTATTCAGCATTGTTTGTAAGATTTATCCATATGCATTCCCTCCCCTATGGTATGAAAATACCATCTATTTACCTATTCCCCTGCTATAGACATTTAAATGGTTTTGCTTTCTTTCTTTCCTGCCTTTCTTCCTTCTTTCCTTCCTTTCCTCCATCACTGCCTTCTTCCCTCCCTCCATCCCTGTTTCCTTCCTTTCTTCTTTCCTTCTTTCATGGTGCTATTTTACACATTCTCCCAAGTGATGGCACCAATCCCCAATTCCACAGCAGTGTGTGAACATTCCTGATGCTTCCCTACTTTTCTACTCTTTGAAATATGACAGCTTAATATAGCAGTTTAAAAGATTTTTGCCAATTTGATTTTTATGAAGTGGCATTTCACTGCGATCCTATTTTTTCTATTTTTTGTTAGTTATGTGAAGCATCATTTCCTGTGCTTATTGACCTCTCTTTGTGAACTGTTAATGCAGTGTTTTTGTTGTTTTACTGTTGTTAAAAGTTTAAAAATATGTTTTTAAACGTATGTACTGTATATTGTACATAAGTATGAAAAAGTGAAATTGTCCATCTCTTTTGACCTCAAGAGCTGTAGCCCACCAGGCTCCTCTGTCCATGGAATTCTTTAAGCAAGAATATTGGAATAGGTAGCTATTCTCTTCACCAGGGGCTCTTCCTGACCCAGGGATCGAACCCAGGTCTCTTGCATTTCAAGCAGATTGTTAATTGCTGAGCCACCAGGAAGCCCGTTCATAAGTTTACATGAATATAAAATAAATAAACCCTCTATGGGGTTCCCTCCCATCTCATCTGCTTGATTATATTCAAGCATTTCTCCATTTTTCTATCTATGCACGTTTCCCCTTTCTATTGGACCATTACTATCATTATACACACAAGTAATAAGTTTTAGAAAGAAATTTCTCCAGATTCCACTTCCTCTTCAGCTAGCACCCATTTAGCACTCCATTTCTTATCTCCCTCTTCTGACTTAACACTCAGAAAAGTTGTATACAGTTGCTTCTCTGAGTCTCTGTTTTAATTCTCCTCTTTTTAGGTTTTTATGTTAAAAATTCAAACATATACAAATATAGAGAGAATAGGATAATGAAATTCTATATTCTTACTAAGATTTAACAATTATTTATCTTACTATCTTTATCTACTTGTTTTTCTTCTTCCACCCTTTCTTTCTTTTTCTCTCTCCCCCATTCCCTTTCTTTCTAAGCTAAAGTACATAAAAATTTCAGACACCATGTTATTTTTCTTAGCCTTTGACTGCGTGGATCACAACAAACTGGAATATTATTAATGAGATGAGAATACCAGACCACATTACCTGCCTCTTGAGAAATCTGTATGCAAGACAAGAAGCAACAATTAGAACTGGACATGGAATGATGGACTGGTTCAGAATTGGGAAAGGAGTACGTCAAGGCTGTATATTGTCACCCTGCTTACTTATATGCAGAGTACATCATGCAAAATACTGGGCTGGATGAATTACAAGCTGTAATCAAGATTGCCAGGAGAAATATCAGCACTTTAATAGCAGAAAGCAAAGAGGAACTAAAGAGCCTCTTGATGAAGGTAAAAGAGGAGAGTGAAAAAGCTGGCTTAAAACTCAACATTCAGAAAACTAAGGTCATGCATCCAATCCTATCACTTCATGACAAATAGGTGGGAAAAATTTGGAAACAGCATCAGATTTCATTTTCTTGGCCTCCAAAATCACTATAGACAGTGACAGCAGCCATGAAATTAAAAGATGCTTGCTCCTTGGAAGAAAAACTATGACAAACTTAGTATACTAAAAAGCAGAGACATCTCTTTGTTGACAAAGATCCCTATAGTCAAAGCTATGGTTTATCCAGTAGTCATGAATGGATATGAGAGTTGGACCATGAAGAAGGCTGAGCACCAACAAATTGATGATTTTGAACTGTGGTGCTGGAGAAGACTCTTGAGAGTCCTTTGGACAGCAAGGAGATCAAACCAGTTAATCCTAATGGAAACAAAACCCTGAATCTTATTGAAAGGATTGATACTGAAGCTGAAGCTCCAGTACTTTGGTCACTTGATGTGAAGAGCTGACTAATTGGAAAAGATTCTGATAATGGGAAAGATTGAGGGCATGAGGAGAAGGGGACAACAGAGGATGAGATGGTTGGATGGCATCACCAACTCAAAGGATATGAGTTTGAGCAAACTCTGGGAGATAGTGTAGGACAGGGAAGCCTGGCATGCTGCAGTCCATGGGGTTACAAACAGTTGGACATGACTGAGTGACTGAACAACAGCAACAGTCAATCTTTTGCTTCCGTACTTAATCATGTCAGCTATTGTCAAAGTCAACTATGACCTCTACATGGCTAAGTCCAATGGTCAGTTCTAACTTCCTCTCATATTTGGCTCATCAGCACCATTTCATAAACTTAATCACCTGCCTCAATGAGACATTTCTTTCACTTGCCTTCCAGTGTATCCTGCTGCTTTGGTTTTTCTCCTATTACCCTGAACACTCTTCAGTTTCATTTGCTGGTCTCTGCCACTCCAGTACTCTTGCCTGGAAAATCCCATGGATGGAGGAGCCTGGTAGGCTGCAGTCCATGGGGTCGCGAATAGTTGGACATGACTGACTGAGCAACTTCCCTTTCACTTTTCACTTTCATGCATTGGAGAAGGAAATGGCAACCCACTCCAGTGTTCTTGCCTGGAGAATCCCAGGGACGGGGGAGCCTGGTGGGCTGCCGTCTAGGTGTCACACAGAGTCGGACATGACTGAAGTGACTTAGTAGTAGTAGTAGTAGTAGTAGTAGTATCTATAAATGGTAGAGGCCTTGAGATTTAGCTTCTCAAAGTTGTTTTTTTTTTTTTTTTAACTCATTCCTGGGTAATCTAATCCAATATTCTGAGTTTAAGTGCTGTCTAAATATCTAAAGATTTTCAAAGTTACATATCCAAGTGAGTTCTCTTCTAAGCTTAAAATATATATATTCAGCTACTTTCTTGTCAGTATCACTAAGGTGTTTAATAGGCATGTCGACTTTAAAGTCCCAAACTGGGCTTAGAATCTTTTCATCTCTCTTAGCAAATCTCATCCTCTAAAATGGATCACTATAGCTGATAAAGTGATCCTAGAATATAGGAGAAAATGTATTAATATATTCTCTACACATAATCTTTAAGCTGCATCACATTACTCCTTAGCTCTACATGTTTTTTTATTCCCATCAGGGTAAAAGTCAAAGTCTTAAAAAGTTTGTAAGTAAGGCAAATATGTTTATCTTGGAAACCAGAACACTTTGAGGAGTAAAAGAGGACATTAAAACCCATTAAGGTAATATTTTAAAATACTTGCTTATGAATGGACAAATTGAATTAATTTTATTTGTAGACATAAGATAATCATATTTAAGAATTATTTCAAAGACATTTTTTCTCCCCAAACAATCAGTGTTAAAGCAACATTTAAACGCTAAATATCTCACTTAAAAATTATTAACATAACCTGAAAAATTATTCTTGGTACATCTTTGCATACTTTAGTTGTGGCTTAGTCATAATTATCTCTAATACTATGTCACTGGTACCTCCTTAAGTATATATTATAACATGAGTTTATTAGTTTCATTAATTTTTTTTCAAATAGCCTTCAAATTTGCATTATATGGCTAATTTGAAAGTGATGAATCTTTCAATGTGTTCTTGTTTGCAAGCTGTCAATAATTTCAATTTGCTAAAACTTCAGATATGAAATTTGGAAGGAAGTCCATTTGTTGAATAAGTTAACTATTTCTAGTTTCTTCTTGTTTTGAAAAAAAAATCAACATTTAGAGGATTATTTAAACAAATACCAATTATAGGACATTTAGCTTGATTGACAAAGCAGTTGTTCAAAGAGCCAAACACTTTCAAAGTATTGTTGATGTGGGCAGCAAAAGAATAAGTTGCTCTCAGATAGAAATGTATTTGTTTGAAGATTTAAATTCTTTATTTTTAATTTACATTTATTTATTTTTGGCTTTTTATTTTGTATTGGGGTTTAGCCAACCAGGTGGCACTAAAACTGCCTGCCAATGGAGGAAACCTAATAGACATGGGTTCGATCTCTGGGTCGGGAAGATCCCCTGCAGGAGGAAATGTCACCCGACTCCAGTATTCTTGCTTGAAAAATCCCATGGACAGAGAATCCTGGTAAGCTACAGTCCAGGGGGTTGTCAGGCACAACCTAGCAACTAGGCACACACACACACACACACGTAGCCTAAAGAGAACTAATTTCAGAGTTAATTTAGAATCTAGTACATGCAAACCTCAGTCTATTCTGACTCTTGATCAAGAGTATTCCACTCTATGCAGTGGAAACTGCTTCTCAATTTTACCATGCAAGCTATTCAAAGAAGGCTATTGCCTAAAATCATCTACTAATGGACCTATGGCCTTGGCCTTGCCTATCTAGTATAGTTCACTATTACATTTTGCTTTAAGATTTTCTTGGTCTGACCCCATAGACTGTAGCCCACCATACTCCTCTGTTCATGGGATTTCCCAGGCAAGAATAACTGGAATGGGTTGCCATTTCTTTCTCCGGGGGATCTTCCCAACCCAGGGATCAAACCTAGGTCTCCCGCATTGCAGGCAGATTCTTTAGCATCTGAACCACCAGGGAAGCCCACTAAAGAGTGTAATTTCAGGTCCAGGTAGCTTTGCTGTGGTTAGTCTCTGATTGGACATAAGTGAGGAGAGCACATCTTTCTCTTTGATCTATGAGTCCTTCGAGACAGCAGATTTTACTTCTGGGAGAATTGCTGGCACTTTTAGATGGGCTAGAAAAGATTCTAAATATCTGGTTCTACTGTTAGCTACGACAGTCCCTGGGGGTATCAACAGCAGGCTATCAGTCTGGAGGAAATTGAACCACCTGGGGGAGGGGAGGTTGCCATCAATTGTGGAGTTCAGCCTTGAGTGATGACATTTGGCAACAGGGGAGTTCTGAAAAGGGCTTATTTATGCACAGAGTGTAAGCAGCTCTGAGGATTTGTGTAAATATTTATATGGAGAGTGAATTCTGGGGAAATGGAAATTATCACAAATAAAGGGATAGTGACTTCAATATAATATAAGCTAAGTGTAACTATACATAGCCCTCTTACTTTTGCCATTGGGTCAGTGAGACGTGAGGAGGTTCTCAGTGACAGAGTAGCCATACTAAGGCAGGGCCAAGGTGGTTAAGAGCTCAGAAGTTGGAAACAGGCTCATTGTGTTTTGATCCTGTCTGTGTTACATACTAGTTTTGTCTTTGTTAGTTTGGAAATGTAAATTAACCTCTTTATACCTCACTTTTCTTTTCTGCCAAACGTAGTGCCTTCCTCATTAGGGGGCTTTCCAGGTGGGGCAGTGGTAAATGAATCCACCTGCCAAAAATGCAGGAGGTGCAAGAGACTCGGGTTTGATCCCTGGGTCAGGAAGATCCCTGGAGAAGGGAACGGCAACCCGCTCAAGTATTCTTGCCTGGAAAATTCCATGGACAGAAGAGTCTGATGGGCTACTGTCCATGGGGTTGCAAATAAGTCAGATATGCCTGAGAGCACACACGGCAATGGCAATAGCCCTCTTTAGATTGTTTTGAGTTTCAGGGTCCCACATTATTTCTTATGCGTTTAACACACAGTGCCTGGCCCGCACGGTGTATGTGCGGTTAGATAAGAGTCAAGCAAGGAAATGGAAGAGAACAAGGAGAGTTATATTTATGTTTCTAAGAATAGCAGTGTGCCATGCTGAATTTGTTAGCATTTCATGGGCACTGTGCATCTCCTCAGTGAACATGACTGAACACCTCCTGTGGATCAGATAATTGCTTAATTGTGGCCCTCAGGCAATAAGCTCTACCGATGAGTGAGCCAAGCAAAGAGGGGCACTGGATATCTATGGTCTTCCATTAATCAGAACAATTGCCACCAGACCTCTGGCCTGCCTGAATATTTATCCATCAAGGTAAAAACATGCAGTTATCTGGTCTAAGGATGATCCTGAGTATGCTTAGGGCATTGCTAGATATTGAGACACAAGTAGCCTGGTGGGCTGCTGTCTATGGGGTCGCAAAGAGTCGGACACAACTGAAGCGACTTAGCAGAAACAGCAGCAGAGAAATTAGAAATTGGATATGGTGTCAGACAGAAGAAATGCCTGTATTATAGGATCATTGCGAGTATTAAATAAAGAAACACGTGAACAAAGCCTAATAGATAGGCGCACTGTGGGCTCCTGTTTTTCAGAAGTTGCATGTCTCAAATAATTCTTGCTGGTTCTCCAAAAACCTCAGTATCAATCAAATACACAGTGTCACTGACAAGAAAGTGCTTTGGGGATGCAGAAAAGCATAATGGCTTGACATTCAGGCTCTGGAGACATATTCCTACATTCAGATCCCAGCTCCTCTACTTACTAGCTGTGTGACTGAGGGCGGAGTCTGTGCTCCAAGTCCATATCTGTAAGTGGGAACAATGACAGCATCCACAGCATCACTATGAAGACTAAATGTACTAAGACATGGGCAAGCCCTGTCACTAATATAATAAGAGTGCAACAAATACCAGGAAAAATAAAACAGGATCAGGAAAAATTCCACAGAAAGAATAAGAGCATGAGGAATTCAGATTTCTTTTTCTGTATGCTGCTGCTGCTGCTGCTGCTGCTAAGTCGCGTCAGTCGTGTCCGACTCTGTGCGACCCCAGAGACGGCAGCCCACCAGGCTCCCCCGTCCCTGGGATTCTCCAGGCAAGAACACCGGAGTGGGTTGCCATTTCCTTCTCCAATGCATGAAAGTGAAAAGTGAAAGTGAAGTCGCTCAGTTATATCCGACTCTGTGCAACCCCATGGACTGCAGCCTACCAGGCTCCCCCGTCCCTGGGATTCTCCAGGCAAGAACACTGGAGTGGGTTTCCATTTCCTTCTCCAATGCATGAAAGTGAAAAGTGAAAGTGAAGTCGCTCAGTCGTGTCCGACTCTTAGCGACCCCATGGACTGCAGCCTACCAGGTTCCACCATCCACGGGATTTTCCAGGCAAGAGTACTGGAGTGGGGTGCCATTGCCTTCTCCCTTTTTCTGTATAAGCATTATTAAAAGAGTATTTTTTAAAATTGATCCTCATTACCAATGGTTACAGTGTGGCCAGGTGCAGGAAAAGGCTAGAGTAAGGAATGTGATGGCAGCAGTTAAGTTAAAGCAGGAAGTTCCTGTAGAATTATCTAAATATATGAGATTCTGAGTTTAGGGTTGCAAGTGCATTTAAAGCTTGCCAGTTGGTGGGTTTGAAATGCAGTCTTACCAAGACCCATGATTTCTTATTTGATCTGCTGGCCTGCCTTGGTCTTCAATCTCATTTCCCGTTCCCTCCATCCTCACCCCTCACCACACTCTTACCTTCTCTTTTCCTCAAATATCCCACATTCTCAACTCATTCCAGCCCACAACTTTTGTATTTGAAATCACTTCTGCCTAAAGTGCTCAGCACCTAGGCTCTCATGCCTGCTTCAGTGCGTCACTCAGGTCAGCATTCTCTGACCACTGATTTGAAAGTCCCCAGCAGATTCTAGCCACTTTTCATCTCCTCACCTATTTTCTTCATTGTACTTATCAGTGTGTAAAATTGCACTGTGCACTTGCTTCTTTGTGTATTGGCGACATAGACTCAGACATTATATTTTTCTGTTCCTAGAACAGTGCATGGCATACAGTAGGAGATCAATTACTATTTGTTATGGATGAAAAATATCCTGGCTGCTCAGCAGAAGGGGGCAAAAATTTACAGGAAGAGTATCTTTAGAGCCTGTGGCTGAACGGGCTGACAAACTCAGGGACAGACATTTTCAGGTATTCTCACTTCCATAGATGTTTCCTGTCTATTCATGAGGTTGTTTTGGTTCATCTTAAAAAGTGCATGCAACCCATATTCCTTCAGGTGTAGTTTGGACTTGGCAGGTTTATTATTTCTACCCTTTCTCTGCTTTCCATTCTTATTTTAAAATTCAAGACTAAAGCAACATTAATTAAATAGGTGAATGACAAAAAATAAGAATTTGGAACCTGTATGAGTTTTATGGATTTTTAGCATTTTGTTAATGTAGTATTTCAAATTCATGGATAGTAGATTGGCCTATTCAACAAATGATGCTGAGAAAACTAGTTAGCCTTTGGGGGGAAAATGTAATGAAAATCCATACCTCACTGAAATCAATTTCAGATAGAGCAATGCGTGTAATATTAAAAAGTAAAATTTTGACAACAGTTGAAGAAAATAGAAGTGACTATTTCAGAATCTTTGATAAGGGACAACTTTTCTATGCATTCCATAAAGCCAGAAACCATACAGGACATGGTTGACCTACAAAACAAAACTTTTATAAGGAGCAATAAGTCCCCAAAACAAAACTCAGAGACTTTTGACAAACTGGAAACATCTACAAAACAATTTTACTGTACTTAGAGGTCTATTTACACACACACACACACACACACACATGCACGCACATGCACACACACATCACTTACAGTTTGGTAAGACGACACCTGACCTTCCTAAGGCAGATGTCACTAGCGGCCCATCCATTAGTCGTCTTCCTTCCTTCTCATTTCCTCTATGCCAGTGTAGTCAAGTTCCCACCATAGAGGCGGAAATGTTCCCCAAACCATTCTTAGAAGCATCCCTACAGCAAGACCAAGAGAATGTGACTCAGGTTTGGTCCATGGGATTTGAATTGATATTGCAGCCATGAAAGTAAAAGATGCTTACTCCTTGGAAGGAAAGCTATGACCAACCTAGATAGCATATTCAAAAGCAGAGACATTACTTTGCCAACAAAGGTCCGTCTAGTCAAGGCTATGGTTTTTCCAGTGGTCATGTATGGATGTGAGAGTTGGACTGTGAAGAAGGCTGAGTGCCGAAGAATTGTCACTTTTGAACTGTGGTGTTGGAGAAGACTCTTGAGAGTCCCTTGGACTGCAAGGAGATCCAAGCAGTCCATTCTGAAGGAGATCAGCCCTGGGATTTCTTTGGAAGGAATGATGCTAAAGCTGAAACTCCAGTACTTTGGCCACCTGATGCAAAGAGTTGACTCATTGGAAAAGACTCTGATGCTGGGAGGGATTGGGGGCAGGAGGAGAAGGGGACGACAGAGGATGAGATGGCTGGATGGCATCACTGACTCAATGGACGTGAGTCTGAGTGAACTCTGGGAGTTGGTGATGGACAGGGAGGCCTGGCGTGCTGCAATTCATGGGGCCGCAAAGAGTCGGACACGACTGAGCGACTGATCTGATCTGATCTGAACTTTCTAAGATTTGCTTTTTCCTGGAAAAGAGGGTCAGAATAAGAAACACCCCTTTCATTTTTAGCTAAACATTGTCATGTCTGCCTTGGAGCAGGATTTTGCTACATATGAAGGGTAAGCCAAAAGTTTCAAATCTGAAGATTAAGTTCATATGCTAAGAAATTCAACTTCATATTTTGTTTTTGTTTTGATTGGAAGATAATTGTGTTATAATATTGTGCTAGTTTCTGCCATACATCAGCATGAATCAGTCACAGGTATACATATGGCCCCTCCTTCCTGAATCTCCCTCCCATCTCCCATCCCATCTCACTCTTCTGGGTTGTCACAGAGCACTGGGTTGAGCTTTCTGTGTCACGGGGCAAATTCCCACTTGCTGTCTATTTTACATATGGTAATGTATACATTTCCATGCTATTCTCCCAATTCATCCCACCCTCTCCTTCCCTCACTCTGTCCATGAGCCTGTTCTCTATATCTGTGTCTCCATTTTGAAAAGTAATTAAGCGTGTCAAAAGTTGAACATGATTTCATAATTTATCATTCTCTTAAATGTCCACATCACCTTTCTTCTCTAATCTAGAAGCCTAGGCAAATACACCCCTGAAGAAGGGCATAGCAACCCACTCCAGTATTCTTGCTGGAGAATCCCGTGGAGAGAGGAGCCTGTTGGCTACAATCCATGGGGTCACAAAGAGTCGGACATGGCTGAGTGACTAATACACACACACACACACACAGGCAAATACATCTACCAATAACCACATGAATCTGCCAAATATTTGAATTAACTATCATTCTGAAAGCATAGAGACTGAATTGACTGTCTGTGGGTCTATACATTGTGTAGAGTTGACATTCATAGCGTTTTCTAACAGTCAAACCACATGATATGCAGTATTCCAGGCATCTGAGACTCTTGTTAGCCAGTTGTTGTTGCTCAGATGCCAAGTTTTGTCCAACTCTTCACCATTCCATGGACTGCAGCATGCCGGGCTTCTCTGTCCCTCACCATCTCCTGGAGTCTGCCCAAGTTCATGTCCATTGAATCAGTAATGCCATCTATCCATCTCATCCTTTGTTCCCCTCTTCTCCTTCTGCCTCCAATCTTTCCAAGCATCAAGGTCTTTTCCAATGAGTCAGCTGTTCACATCAGGTGGCCAAAGTATTGGAGCTTTAGCTTCAGCATCAGTCCTTCCAAAGAGTCCTCAGAGTTGTTTTCCTTTAGGATTGACTGGTTTGATCTCTCTGCTTTCCAAGGGGCTCTCAAGAGTCTTTTCCAGAACCACAGTTTGAAAGCACCAAAGAAGAATTGATGTTTTCCTATTAGCTAAGGCAGATGATAAAATAACATTATTTTTCTTCAACAAGATTGCTGTATCTAACTGCACATTTCTGATCTCTGTTTTCATCAGGTAAACATCCCAGCGCACTGTTTCTCTGGTCAGTTTGTTCTCTGATATTCCATGTTCTTTGTAGTACTCTACACTACTTTGCCTTTGGGCTGTGGTTTTGTACCTTCTAAACCATCCACATCCTCTGGAGTTCTCTCCCATAATTGGCAAACTCTATTGTATCCTCCTCTGTCCATGGGATTATCTGAGCAAGAATAATAGAGTGGGTTGCCATGCCCTCCTCCAGAGGATCTTCCTGACCCAGGTATCAAACCTGCATTTCGTATGTCTCCTGCATTGGCAGATGGATTCTTTACCACTAGCGCCTACAGTCCATAGGGTCACAAAGAGTTGGACATGACTGAAGTGACATGTAGGTATGCAAGCACTGTATCCTCAATGGATATCTTGATGTTCACTCCAATGGCATATCTTAACAGAGAACTGCCTCCCTGCAGACATCACTTCTGCCCTTTGCTGTTTACTCTTCATCCTCCAAAGTAATTCATGACCAAGAATTAGGCTTTGATGTCCCTTTTGATCTCCATTATTACCTCCTGCCCATTACTCTGCTAGTCTCTTGTAATAAATTCTTTTTCCTCAAGTCAATGATTGAAAGCTGTTGCCCAATTTATGGTTGTCACTTTGTATATTTTTCACTGCTCACAAGATGAACCCTTCAGTGTCCTGGCTTCTCAGTGCTTTGATCTTTTTAACTCCAGTGACTTTTTCTTGTACTTCACTTTAACAATCTACTCCTGTGATTGCCCCTGTGATGATCATGCCATCATCTCTGATATCTTTTCCTCTAAAATAAGTAATCTAAACCTTGCATTTTTTGTTATGTCATTTTATGTATGTGTGCTCAGTCACCCAGTCGTGCCCAACTCTTTGTGACCTCATGGACTGCAGCCTGCCAGGCTCCTCTGTCTGTGGAATTTTCCAGGCATGAATACTGGATTGGGTTGCCATTTCCTATTCCAGGGGATAATTGCCGTCTCTTGCATCTCCTGCTTTGGCAGGTGGATTCTTTACCACTGCGCCACCTCAGAGCTCATGTGCTCATATATGTTCAGCTTACTTATTTCACAGTTCTTTCTCGCTATTCAGTACACTGTCTATATCACTTGTTCATTCTTACCCATTCATTACTTTCTTTGTCAGATACGTTTCATACCTGTCATCCAGTTTAAATTTTATGATCCATCATTTCAACAACATCTTAAACTTCTTTTTATGTTTTATCCTTATCGCATTTACCTGGAAATGTCCCCAATTCATATCAGCTTGACAGTCTAAATTTTTCCTGTTCTCACCGCATTAGCCATTACCTGCTTCGAGCTTCATGCCCTCTCCCACTTACCATCCTAAAAGTTTATTATCTAAATTTCTCAACATAATTCGGAGAAGGCAATGGCACCCCACTCCAGTACTCTTGCCTGGAAAATCCCATGGACGGGGGAGCCTGGTAGGCTGCAGTCCATGGGGTTGCACAGAGTCGGGCATGACTGAGCGACTTCACTTTCACTTTTCACTTTCATGCATTGGAGAAGGAAATGGCAACCCACTCCGGTGTTCTTGCCTGGAGAATCCCAGGGACGGGGGAGCCTAGTCGGCTGCCGTCTATGGGGTCACACAGAGTCGGACACGACTGAAGCGACTTAGCAGCAGCAACATAATTGCCTAAATTTTCCCATTTCCTTCCCTCTAATTTACTCACTTATTTAGTCCTGTCAGCGTTTTCACCTCATCCTTCCCCCCAAACAATACATGTTAAGTCTATAATATCCCAATCTTTCTAAAATTTTTAGGCAATTATCAGTAATTTACTTGAACTTCATTAGGACTCACCCTTCCTGAAATAACTCTCTCTCTCTCTCTCTCTTTTTTTTTTTTTTGCTTCCATGTCATAATGTGCTTTACTTCATTCTTCTCAGGTCATGCATCCTGTTTCTTTTAGGAGATTCATTCTTCTCTACTTACCCAAGGAACACCGACACTGCCAGGGTCAGTATTAAGTAAACTCCGCTAATATTACACTATACATCAAAGCCTATATTATTAAAAACAATGGATTAAATTTTTCTCAATATATGAATAATTCTGAAATATATGTCTCTAGATTTAGCTACCTCCCACAGTGTCATGGTCCAGTTACGGGTTGGAAAAGATTTTCCAGACATGAAACAGAATGAGAGGGAAATAAAGTTTATTAGAATGGGAGATGCTGTTAGAATAGTGGGCAAGCTCAAGGGAGAACTGACATTGAACAGGGGTCCTTAGTCCACTTTTATACCCAGGGTGAAGGAGTGGGATAGGGTCTTGTGGGTCATTTGTGATTGGATGAGGCACGTATACTAGGTGGGGGAAGAGTAGGGCAAACACCTTCTCCTTATGGGGGTAGGAGGGGAGACAGGTTATACCATTCCATTAATAGTTACAACATGGGGGAGGGAAGGGCAATAAGGGTCTGGATTTTCCGTTCCTGCATTCCAAGACCCTCCTTAGTTTTATCTGCTCTTTCATTCCTGGGTCCCCACACATAGTTGCTTACAAGTATATGCAGATGCTAGTTAATAGTGTCTTTCAGATATAGTAAAAGCACATTAAAAGAAATATGGCTGAATGTAAACAAATGACTTCTACCTATCTCCCCAGAAAAACAACCAAAAATATGTGTTAACACAGGTCCTCTTCCAGTGACCCAACCCCTCTGTTTAGTTGTATGCATTAGAAATGCTCCAAGTCTTGTACATAATCAAATCCTATCAATTTCAGTTTCCACAAACCTAGGATACCAACGTTTCTGTCCGGGAATATTATTCTGGTGTCATAACCTCCTCCCGCCCTTCTTCTAGCTCGCAACTGTCCCACTCAGCATAGTTTCCATAAACCCGATTATGTTAACTCACTCTACAACAACGGCTTTCTCTTTAATTAAAAAGTTTTAAGTGGTCTACAGTTATCTTGTGTGTATATCCAATATCTCCTTTTCAGCTTCATTGTACACTTATCTTTCAAAAGAAAGAGTCAATGCTAACTCAAAGATTTGCCCTAAAAAATATTCATAGATGGCATTGACATTTCCTGAGACAGAGAAGAGAGGCTGAGGCTATTGTCATTATTTTGTGGTTTTTGTCATTGTTTGTAGTGGTGGTAATTTTTTGGAAGTACCTATTTAACATCAAAATGGAGATGTTAGGTAGGCAATTTGATAGATGATTTGGGCAATTAAAGAAGAAAGTGTCAATGGATATATTAATTTGGGAGTCATTTTATGAAATTACCTATAAGTGAATGTTAATCGAGAAAAGGCTCAAAGACTGAGCTCTCGCACAGTGTCCTGGCTTCTCAAGCAGGGAATCAATCTGGAATCTTGATGAAAAGAGGGATCCAGCAAAAAGAAAACTAGGGAGTTGTCAGTGTGAGAAGCGAGAAAAAGAGTAATGGTGCTCCAGAAACTAAGTCAAGAAACAGTAACAGTGTCAAAAATGCTGACTATTCCATCCTTTAGTATTTAATTGTCTTTCATACACCTTAGAAAAGGTGCAAAATATAACTTAAGTACAAATAAAACCCAACACATTTTGGAAGAGGTTTTTTTTTTTTTTTTTAATGTCAAGACATAAACAGGTAGAAAGCTCTTGTGATACAGAGCAGAAGAGTAGAAATCAATCATTCATTTAACTCAGTATAATAATATCCTCTTGGGGCTTTGCTTACAAGGTGATGTAAAGACAAATATGAGGATCTACTTAGGATCTTCATATTTCCAGTCAATTTCAGAAATGACTATGGGAGAACTGGAAAGGTATGCTACAGCTAGATGACATGGAAGAGGAATAGAGATGGAGTTCAAACATAATCATTTAGGCTTTATCTGTTAAAGTGGTTTTGTTCATATCCATTGGATCATAAGGCTAGGCTCATACACACGAAAGACAATGTATGTTGTTTAATGATAGAGATGTATAATGTAGACACATCCGTTAGGTGTTAAACTACTGTTTCTTACCTTCTGTTAAACCAATTTGAATTGGTGATGGCTTGAAGGCCATCTCCTTGTTCTTCATCCATAAAATCTGAAGACAGACCAATCTGTTTTCATGAAGTGCATTAGTGAAATATAATCCATTTTAATGCACGGCTAAAGCACATCAAGAAAATCATATCCCCTGTTCCTATGTGTGGTGTAAAAGCTGCTCAGGGCTACTGTGTCCTCAGGATGTGTATGTGGAGCCACCATTAGTATTTAATAGGAGCTGGGCATGTGCATCAGGAAGATAATATTATAGTGCCTGAGAATGTGGAAAGAGCTATATAATATTAGGGCTTTTTTGTGCAATAGACATAAAAATGATTGAAATCCTGGTTTAAGGAAAAGAATGTATTCACTTTAACTGTCTTCTTTGGTGGTATTTATAGAAACAGCTTTTATTCTTCTCCAACAGCTTTCCTAACGGTGGAAAAAATAAGTCATTTCAATATGATGCAGTATAATCTATAAACCCTTAGCCCACAATTGTTCCATGTACCATTGAAGTACAAATAATCATCTGGCTGGAATCTGGAAGGCAGTTGACAGGGCCTACCTAAAAATTTCCTTTAAATTGAGGACAGAATTAAAAGATTCTTTTGTGTGTTTCTGTGCATATATGTGTGCATATATGTGTGGAATGATTCTATACACATTATGATATGGAAGTAAGACAATGAATGGTCTAATTCAAATAAGAAATGTTTCATTTTCTAAATGTTGATTTGCTCAAAGAGACTGTCTTTTCAAGGTTGTTAGCTTAAAAAATTTAAAACACCTGCGTGCTTCCAGCCTTTCTTCTTAAATTTCCTCTTTCCAGTCATAGGAAGATAAAAATACTTTATTAAAAAATATCCTAATAAGCCTGTGATTGATTAAAATGGGGAAATTTAAAAAGTTGTAATTATCTTTCCACAATTATTGTTAAGCTTCACGTGATGAGGCTTACTGGCCTCCATTACATTTTTTAAATCGACTGTCCCAGATCCTAAGGTTCAAATTCAATAAGCACTTCTTGTTTGAAGTAGAACTGCATTCCTGTGGACCTGTTTCCTTAGGTGAGATCTCTAAATAAAGAAGAGTCTTTTCCCTTCTTTTTTGTCTTAGGAGGTGGTGGGTGGGGATGCTGGGCTGGGAGGCCTTATAAACCACAATGTCTAGAGTCTGAACAGCTTATCAGATAGTTTATAATACTCACCTGAGAGGCATGACCTTTTAGCAATTGTCTTTAGATTCTCCATGCACTTTGTTAGTAGCTGTATTGTTAAATTTAGATAAATCAACACTTGCTTCTCCTGAGGACTGTGTCTTTGCATTTTGCTCTATACCAAGTTCAAGGTAATTAAATTTTTAAAATTTAATTTTCTTTCTCAAACACCATATGTGCTCTTTTGATTGTGTTTCTGTGAGGAGAATTGTGTTTCTAAAAAGTCAGCCCTATTATTATTTAAAATCTATTTGAATTTTACAACTCCAGGTTACTTATATTGGAACTCTTTAGTAAATCCTAAATGAATGACCTTGTCCATTTATATTTCTGTGATTTGTAAGGTACAAATATGAATACATATTTCATTCTTATGTATGTACCATAAACTGGAGTTTGGGGGAGATTTTGTAAAAAAAAAAACGTGGCCATTAAAATATGTTAAAATGTAACAACAAAAACAAAAACCACATTTGCATGAGACTTACATCTATTCGTTCTTCCTATGATTGATTCCTTGCAATTTTGTTCTCTCTTTATCCTTACAAACAACAAACAAAAACCTTTCTTTCTTCTTTTTTTTAAACTATTTTTGCATCTTTCAATATGGGAAGTACATATTTACTCCATGTTCTGAGTGTAAACTATTTTAGTTACATAGTAGCCAACCAGGTGTTCCATTTGTATCTTTAAGAATGGTTATTGAGGATACATTCCAGCAATTAGTTCTGTTTAAAATAATCCCAGTTGACAGAATTTTGCTGATTATTCCAGCGTTAGAACCTTCACTGTCTGCCTAGCACTACGTGAAATCTGTGACTCACAAACGCAGGGGCGTGTTCACAGCAGCAAAGTACAGGTGGAAAGTTGATCCTCGTTGTGTTCTGCAGGCCCATACAAGCCCCGGCACTCCCTTTATTTTCTTCGACCAGTTCTCTTTTCTTATTCATCTTCATTAAAAAGAATCTTTTATTTTCCTTTGTGACTATTAGTAGACTCTCTCAGCTAATCATTTCTGGCTTGGAAAATGTAGGTTCATTCAATGTCTTGAATCTCTTGCTTTTAAAATTTTTATCCAGCAGGTGGCACTAAAACACTGTAAAAAGATAGAATCACAGCTCCCAGTTTTAAACTATCGCCTGAAAAAAAAACTTCTGATGGGTCATGAAGTTGGTACATATAAAAAAGGTATGGTTGCAAACAAAGTACATTTTGCATTTGAAAAGTCTTAACATTGCATACATTTAAGCTATTACCAATAATTTAGCCAAACCTTCTCCTCATCTGTACAAAAGAAATCAATATTCTTTCAGAAATGATAGGAGTGTGTATGAAAGTGTTTGTCTCTGCTGGGAGAATTAATTGAGACAGTTTTTGTCTCCAAAGAGTTGCTAAGTGTTGTATAAAATATTATGTTAAATCTGCATAAAATCAGAATTAAAAATGTATTTATTAGTATCCATATGGTTATGTTCTCATTTCAACACAAGGGAATCGGTGTGCATACTCTAACACCTATTAGTATTAATGGGAATTATATGTGTAAATCCCCAAGTCCCAGTGCATTGAGATGAAAATCTCCAAAAGGATTTTAAATTCTGTATTTGTATAGCTTTCAGTTATGAAGAAACTCGAAGTGTGGAAGTTGGTCTTATATCTTTAAACTTAGTAGGGATAAGCTGCACCTGAAATAACAGACTTTGAAATGTTATTTATTCCAGTTAAACATTCAGTTTTAGTGCAGTGATCAAGTCAGAGCCAAAAACTAGAGAGGTTTCTCGGATTGCCAACCCCAAGTCTGGAACTCAGCCATTCCCAAAGAGCTACCACAGCTGTTCCCATAGTAGCAGAGGTTGCTCCTGGGTCTGGCTTCCAAGAAGAAATAGCTTCCTTTCCATGCCAGTGTGAACACATGAAAAACAGCGAAGCTTTCTTCTCATTCCCAGTGCTTATCTCTGCAGCTCCTTCTGCCTCACCCAGCAGGGATGCTCAGTCTCTCTTGCACCTGTGACTCCCAGGCTCTTCAGAACAGCACCTGGATTTGTGCTGGTCCCCAGTGACCCTGTAGAAGTAGGTTCTCTCCAGAATGTTCCAGGCACAGGGAGCAGAGGAATGTCAGCTGCTTTGCCGCCACCAGCTCTTACTGACTGACACTTCTGGTTTGGCACTGAACCAGGAGAGTGAAGAGAGGTTTTGACAGCTAGGAGATCTTCTGCCTTACAGACCTAGAAGATTCCTGTGCCAAGAAAGAAACCCTTCCTTGCAGGAGTGCAGAGAGTCAGCCAGTCTTTTTCTCAACTGTCTTTCCCAGCTCTGCTTTACTGAGCTTCACTCTGCCTCGAT
>NW_020867097.1:0-41247 GCF_003369695.1 Bos indicus x Bos taurus
CATCATTCCTTCCAAAGAAATCCTAGACTGATCTCCTTTAGGATGGACGGTTGGATCTCCTTGCAGTCCAAGGGACTCCTCAAGAGTCTTCTCCAGCACCATAGTTCAAAAGTATCAATTCTTTGGCACTCAGCTTTCTGCACAGTCCAATTCTCACATGCATAAATGGCCACTGGAAAGACCATAGCCTTGAATAGATGGACATTTTTTGGCAAAGTAATGGCATTAGCAAGAGGTTAAAGATAATTAATTTATTATTGAATCATTATTTTTTCCTTCTGGGTTTTTACAAACCAGTTTCAAAAATAGTGAACTTCTTTTTTTTTTTTTAACTTTATTTTATTTTTAAACTTTACATAATTGTATTAGTTTTTGTTGCCAAATATCAAAATGAATCCGCCACAGGTATACATGTTTTCCCCATAAAGATAATTAATTTATTATTGAATCATTATTTTTTCCTTCTGGGTTTTTACAAACCAGTTTCAAAAATAGTGAACTTCTTTTAATATATTTCTTCTTCTTTAGTTATAGTCCAAATGCAAACTTATTTCTCCCCAGTCTATAGTGTTAGGGTTAGTTTTTCTTCATTACATTTGGTGATTACATAATTTATATGACTCAAAAATCATTGAGAAGTATATTTGTCTTATATTTGTGTGGCTTCTAAGAAAGACTTAGGTCAACCTCCTTGAACAGTGTCCAGCGCAACTCTCTTGTCTTTAAAGAGAGTGCTGATTTATCAGACTGAATAGAAATGATAAAACAATACATGTTTACTATAATTAAGGCATTGTTTTCAGTTGCCTATCATGTTATACATTTTTGCCACTACTGTTGTTAAAGAATAATTGTCAAAGAAAAGGAAAATTATGATTCTTATATAATGTAAGAATGAGTACCTATTAGAGATTTTATTTAACCTCATTCATGAGGAAACTAAGATGTTACAAATCTGTTCAAAGAAACACAAATTTATATAGAATCATAAAATTGTTGACTGGACAACTGGAAGCAAAACTGGTTTTTCCATAGCAAGAGACATTTGTCTCTTTACATAATTTTTTTGCATGTTGATAGACAAGAATTATTCTTGTACAATGGTTCCCACAGTCAGAATCAGATAACCCAGAAGCACAGCATATCTCACAGAAAATGTATTGTTTTCCTTTGAAGCACAAAGTTTTTCTTACCCTGTCTAGACATTGTGAGTTTGATTAATCTGTCTTTCTGAACAGCAGTCATGTCTCTGATGATTTAGTAATATGAGGACAACGGACTTTAGCTGAAACTCCAAAGGAAAATTCTAGATTTGAATTTACTATCCTGACAGATCAAACACTGACTAGTCTACAAAGCTGCTCTAGTCACCCCCGTAATTGCTGGCATGTGGGGGTAGTCTAGACGTGGTGTCTCCAAAATAACCCTATCAGTTAAATAGCAAAGGAAGACCCATATTAGGAAATTTGAAATAAACAATAATAACAACAACAACAACAAAATAAACTAGGTGGTGGACATGTGAAAACTTGCTTTGCTTAGACTATCATACTTTCTGGGTTAGTAATTCTAGCATTTTCTTTTTTCCACTTGAGCTAGTTTAGAATTCTGCAAGTTGTAGATAACTGTTAGCAATGAGAAAGAATTCTTGTCAATAAACATGCAAATAAATTATGTTGTGGGGCAATTTAATTTGGTTCCCTCACTCCCCACCACTCAAGTACCCCTCTGCAAATGCCTATTCCGAGTCATTTGCACGTCTATTTCAACAAGTCTTTATTCCATACAATTCTTTGACATGTATTTATTTGATATCTGTATGATATACAGATAGGTATGTTATGATGTGGTCATTTAATATCACAAAAGCCATTGAGATTATTCTTGGTATAAGAAATTCTGGCAGGCTCACACTGGCTGCTTTACATGCAAAAGCAGAAACGGAAGGAAATGGTAAATTTGATTACTTGTAATAGAGCTCTGTCCTCATCAGCAGCTCTCCTGTACCTTTAAGGTGACTAGGACTTAGTTTGCAGGGTGTGTATGTTCTCAGTCACTCAGTCATGTCTGACTCTTTGAGACCTCACGGACTGTAGCCGACCAGGCTCAGCTGGCCAGGAAGAGGCCCAAAGGCAAGAATACAGGAGTGGGTTGCCATTTCCTTCGCTAGTTTTCAGAATAAAAACTAAATAGTTTGGTTTATAGGGTTTATTTATTACATGAAATAAATTTCAGTGAAATTAAAAATACATCATTACCATATTTGATGTGTCTCATTCTCACTATATCTTGTTATTTTTATAGGGAGAAAAAAGATATTCAACTTAATTCAAATCAACATACCTCTACTGTAAGTAATGAAGAAGTGCTTTAATAAAAATTCTTGTTATCCAAGTTAGATATATTTTGTGTAGTTCTCTGAGATTCTTGTGGAAACTATTTCATAATTGCAAGGTATTGTTTCAGATTTGTAGATAAGCAATGGTCCATTACCAATATTTTTCCTATTTCTAGAAATCAATGTCTTCTTATTAAAAATAGGTTGGTTTTAATCTATAGCTTAAATATTTTCAGCTGTTTAGGCCAGTCCCTTAGTCTTCATTAGCATCAGGGAGTTATGCATGATGAAGAGAAAATATTTGCCAATGAAAAACATGTTGACACAATGAAATGATGCATTCCGGTTATTACATTTAGAAAGATAAGACTACATATGCAGGCATCTAATTGAAGTGATATTTTTCATGCTCAATTGCAATTGTTTGAAAATCTTTTAAGGAAGATACTTATAATTACCTTGATTAAATATAAACAATAAATAAATACTTTTTAAAGACCTACATTGCTAAGCAATTTCTTATGATTTTCTTCAGGAAGACTCCTCCTTTGCATATCTAATGCTGCAACATTTTGAATTGAGGACCATGTATTAGTCAGTTAGGGCTGCTATAAAACATACCACAGACTGGGTGGCTTAAACAACAGAGATTTATTTTCTCACCATTCTGGAGACTGGAAAGTCCAAGATCAAGATGTCAGCAAATTCGGTTTCAGGTGAGGACTCTTCTCCTGGCTTACAGATAGCTCTCTTCTCATTAAAGGCCATTCCTTGGTGCACAAGGAGAGTATGAAGATGAAGACAGACAGAGAGAGAAAGAACACTGATATCTCTTCTTATAATGACACTAATCCTATGGGAGCAAGGTCTCACCCATATGTCTTCATTTATTTCCTTAGAGACCCCATATCCAAACACAGTCATATTGGGTGTTAGGGATTCAACACATGCATTTTAGAAGAATACAAACATTCAGTCCATAACAGACCATATATTTCAACTTTGTTGAAAAAATTTGACAGTGTGTATATGCATTTTGTTACAAATTAAAGAAAGCTGAGCACTGAAGAATTGATGCTTCTGAACTGTGGTGTTGGAAGAAGACTCTTGAGAGTCCCTTGGACTGCAAGGAGATCCAACCAGTCCATCCTAAAGGAAATAAGTACTGAATATCCACTGGAACGACTGATGCTGAAGCTGAAACTCCAACACTTTGGCCACCTGATGTGAAGAACTGACTCATTAGAAAAGACCCTAATGCTGGGAAAGATTGAAGGCATGAGGAAATGGGGACAACAGAGGATGAGATGGTTGGATAGCCTCACCGACTCAATGGACATGAATTTGAGTAAGCTCCAGGAGTTGGTAATGGACAGGGAAGCCTGGCGTGCTGCAGTCCATGGGGTTGCAAAGAGTTGGATATGACTGAACGAGTGAACTGAACAAATTAAAGAATGATTTATTTGAGTTGAATAATATTTGCTTATACTAGTACACTTGTACTTTATATATAAATTGTCTCTAGCTTCATGAAACTGTCTTCAGTGCAAATGTAAGACATTTACATTTTATTACTAAAATACTTCCACAGTGCAATGTGATTGGTGAATTCTGACTGTTTCTTGAGTTTGGACTAGAATCTCACATTTCAGCAAAAATATAATAGTCACTTACATTCTTTTTTGAAAAAGTATATTTTTCATAGGTCTTCATTTTTTGTCAGAAAACTCTTTAAAGAGTTCTTTTAGTAATAATCATAATAAGTCTCTAATAACATAGCTGAATATATTATAACAAGGAATAAGTTAGTTAGGAACTTAATGTCAAGAGATATCTGTCGATCATTTTGATCTCATCTTTAAAATGTTACTATTCTGGCCCAGTAGAGATGCAAGGCTATTTTAGGTTATATTATAGGCTATATGTCTGCCAAAGTGTGATTGTGTTAACCAATATACTTTATACACATGCTGAGCTTCTCTTCAAGTTTAACACACGATTCCACTGAATCACCATATTGCTGGTAGTATCCTCTCTACTCCAATGTTTCCTGAAATACTTTCTTTTGGCCACAAAAAGAAATGCAGCAACTTATCTCAAGCCCATCTTCTTCCTTCCTACACTTCACTTTTCACAAAGATTTACATTAAAGCATAAAAGTGAAAAAGAAATAAGCCCTTCTTCAAACCCTGAATGACTGAGATGTATTTGGCTATTACTAGAAAACTGCTTTTACCTTCAGTACATCCTGAAAAATATTCTTTATACCTTTAGTGCACAGTGCTGATTGCATTCTTTAAGAACACTTTGCCAAATGTCCTCAAGTTTCTAGTATGTGTATTGGATATTACTGTTGTTTTTATGGTCTGTTTTCTATTTCACTTCCTTGAAATGGGGATTAAATGCTGTTGTAGAGTTCATGGAATTAAAGAGAAGGCTCACAACCACCTGTGATCTAAAAATGCTACATTTTTATTTTAAGAGAAGTGTTAGTCAATCATTTGTGTCTGACTCTGTGACCCCATGGACTGTAGCCTGCCAGGCTCCTCTGTCCATGGAATTCTCCAGGTTAGAATACTGGAGTGGGTAGCCATTCTCTTCTTCAGGGGATTTTCCAAACCCAGTGATCAAACCCAGGTCTCCTGCATTATGAATGGATTCTTTACCATCTGAGCTGTCAGGAAGCCCTACATTTTCCTTTGGGGTTTCAAAAATATTTTAAGGGCATCCCTTCCCTTTGTTTTCTCAGAAACTGACCTTTAGTACTATTTTTAGTCCCTTTCTTGACCTTAGAAGTCTTTTGTGGCCTTCTAATAAGTTATGTGGACACTTGTCTTCTGGAAAGCTCCTAACATTATTTTTCTATTATGATGATTTACAAAAAAGAATGCATAAATTGACACACTTGGAAACCCTATATTGGGGAGTTTCCATGCGAGTGTTATATATTGGGAGCTAATCACTGAGAATCCTAAGAAAATAGTTGGTATTGACCCAGCAAGTGCAGCTCATGTAATTATCATACTCAGCCATATAAAACACAGCTACATGCAGTCAAAGATCCATGAACAATTCTTGGTAACATCATTGAAATTCAGCAGACAGGCTTTGGAGACATACAGATCTGAATTTAAATTTCAGCTTCACCACACATGAATTTAACCGTCTGGAAGTTACTAACCTGCATAAACTTCTGTTTCTTCATTGGCGACTGATGAAATTAGAGATTATGCATATATCATCTAGTACAATTTCTGGCAACTCTTTGAGAATCCATAAATTGTCAGTATTATTGAATTTTTATTACATATCTGTGAGGCCAGGCTAATATTTGATCTTCTGAGAATTATTATCAAACAAATTTAGTCTTTAGTTATCATGAGTTTGTAGAAAATATATGTAATATTAAATTTTTTGTTATTTTTCATAAGATCAATATGAAAATCTTAAAAGCTTCCATACATTTGTTCTAATAAAATATCATGCTACATAAATTGTGGTGAGTAAATTGCAAGGCAAATGGAGGCAGAGGTACCAGTTAGGAGGCTACTAGTTCAATGGACCGTGATGATAATTTATGAAACAGGTTCAGGAAATTTGATGGTAGGTCTTCCAACAACACAAGAGAAGACTCTACACATGGACATCACCAGATGGTCAACACCGAAATCAGATTAATTATATTCTTTGCAGCCAAAGATGGAGAAGCTCTATACAGTCAATAAAAACAAGACTGGGAGCTGCCTGTGGCTCAGATCATGAACTCCTTATTGCCAAATTCAGACTGAAATTGCAGAAAGTAGGGAAAACCACTAGACCATTCAGGTATGACCTAAATCAAATCCCCTATGATTATACAGTGGAAGTGAGATATAGATTTAGGGGACTAGATCTGATAGATAGAGTGCCTGATGAACTATGGACAGAGGTTTGTGGCATTGTACAGGAGATAGGGATCAAGACCATCCCCATGGAAAAGAAATGCAAAAAAGCAAAATGGCTGTCTGGGGAGGCCTTACAAATATCTGTGAAAAAAAGAGAAGTGAAAAGCAAAGGAGAAAAGGAAAGATATAAGCATCTGAATGCAGAGTTCCAAAGAACAGCAAGGAGAGATAAGAAAGCCTTCCTCAGTGATCAGTGCAAAGAAATAGAGGAAAACAACAGAATGGGAAAGACTAGAGATCTCTTCAAGAAAATTACAGATACCAAGGGAACATTTCATGCAAATATGGGCTCAATAAAGGGCAGAAATGGTATAGACCTAACAGAAGCAGAAAATATTAAGAAGAGGTGGCAAGAATACACAGAACTGTACAAAAAAGAGCTTTACGACCAAGATAATCACAATGGTGTGATCACTCACCTAGAGCCAGACATGCTGGAAAGTGAAGTCATGTGGGCCTTAGAAAACATCTCTTTAACAAGTGGTGCTGGGAAAAACTGGTCAACCACTTGTAAAAGAATGAAACTAGAACACTTTCTAACACCATACACAAAAATAAACTCAAAATGGATTAAAGATCTAAACATAAGACCAGAAACTATAAAAACATTAGAGGAGAACATAGGTAAAACACTCTCTGACATACATCACAGCAGGATCCTCTATGGCCCACCTCCCAGAATATTGGAAATAAACGCAAAAATAAACAAATGGGACCTAATTAAAATTAAAAGCTTCTGCACAATGAAAGAAACTATAAGCAAGTGGAAAAGACAGCCTTCAGAATGGGAGAAAACAATAGCAAATGAAGCAACTGACAAACAACTAATCTCAAAAATATACAAGCAACTCCTATAGCTCAATTCCAGAAAAATAAATGACCCAATCAAAAAAATGGGCCAAAGAACTAAATAGACATTTCTCCAAAGAAGACATACAGATGGCTAACAAACACATGAAAAGATGCTCAACATCACTCATTATCAGAGAAATGCAAATCAAAACCACAATGAGGTACCATTTCACACCAGTCAGAATGGCTGCAATCCAGAAGTCTACAAGCATTAAATGCTGGAGGAGGTGTGGAGAAAAGGGAACCCTCTTACACTGTTGGTGGGAATGCAAACTAGTACAGCCACTATGGAGAACAGTGCGGAGATTCCTTAAAAAACTGGAAATAGAACTGCCTTATGACCCAGCAATCCCACTGCTGGGAATATACACTGAGGAAACCAGAACTGAAAGAGACATGTGTGCCCCAGTGTTCATCGCAGCACTGTTTACAATAGCCAGGGCATGGAAGCAACCTAGATGTCCATCAGCAGATGAATGGATAAGAAAGCTGTGGTGCATACACACAATGGAGTATTACTCAGCCATTAAAAAGAATACATTTGAATCAGTTCTAATGGGATGGATGAAACTGGAGCCTATTATACAGAGTGAAGTAAGCCAGAAAGAAAAACACCAATACAGTATACTAATGCATATATCGGAGAAGGCAATGGCACCCCACTCCAGTAGTCTTGCCTGGAAAATCCCATGGACGGAGGAGCCTGGTAGGCTGAAGTCCATGGGGTCGTTAAGAGTCGGACATGACTGAGTGACTTCACTTTCACTTTTCACTTTCATGCATTGGAGGAGGAAATGGCAACCCACTCCAGAATTCTTGCCTGGAGAATCCCAGGGATGGGGAAGCCTGGTGGGCTGCCGTCTATGGGGTCACACGGAGTCGGACATGACTGAAGCGACTTAGCAGCAGCAGCAGCAGCAACGCGTATATATGGAATTTAGAAAGATGGTAACGACAACCCTGTATGCGAGACAGCAAAAGAGACACAGATGTATAGAACAGTCTTTTGGACTCTGTGGGAGAGGGAAGGGGGGATGATTTGGGAGAATGGCATTAAAAACATGTATAATATCATATAAGAAAAGAATCGCCAGTCCAGGTTTCGATGCAGGATACAGGAAGCTTGGGGCTGGTGCACTGGGATGACCCAGAGGGATGGTATGGGGAGGGAGGTGGGAGGGGAGTTCAGGATGGGGAACACATGTACACCCGTGGCGGATGCATGTTGATGTATGGGAAAACCAATACAATATTATAAAGTAAAAATAAATAATAAATAAATAAATAAAAGCAATGGAGAACAAAAAAAAAAAAGAGGGAGAGCATCACTACGAACAAAGCTACTATGCCAAAGCCTTTGACTGTGTGGATCACAATACACTGTGGAAAATTCTGAAAGAGATGGGAATACCAGACCACCTGACCTGCCTCTTGAGAAACCTATATGTAGGTCATGAAGCAACAGTTAGAACTGGACATGAAACAACACACTGGTTCCAAATAGGAAAAGGAGTACATCAAGGCTGTATATTGTCGCCCTGCTTATTTAATTTATATGCAGAGTACATCATGAGAAACGCTGAGCTGGAAGAAGCACAAGCTGGAATCAAGATAGCCCGGAGAAATATCAATAACCTCAGATATGCAGATGACACCACCCTTATGGTAGAAAGTGAAGAGGAACTCAAAAGCCTCTTGATGAAAGTGAAAGAGGATAGTGAAAAAGTTGGCTTAAAGCTCAACATTCAGAAAACTAAGATCATGGCATCTGGTTTCATCACTTCATGGGAAATAGATGGGGAAACAGTGGAAACAGTGTCAGTTTATTTTTGGGGGGCTCCAAAATCACTGCAGATGGTGATTGCAGCCATGAAATGAAAAGATGCTTACTCCTTGGAAGCAAAGTTATGACCAACCTAGATAGCATATTCAAAAGCAGAGACATTACTTTGCCAACAAAGGTCCATCTAGTCAAGGCTATGGTTTTTCCTGTGGTCATGTATGGATGTGAGAGTTGGACTGTGAAGAAAGCTGAGCACTGAAGAATTGATGCTTTTGAACTGTGGTGTTGGAGAAGACTCTTGAGAGTCCCTTGGACTGCAAGGAGATCCAACCAGTCCATTCTGAAGGAGATCAGCCCTGGGATTTCTTTGGAAGGAATGATGCTAAAGCTGAAACTCCAGTATTTTGGTCACCTCATGCAAAGAGTTGACTCATTGGAAAAGACCTTGATGCTGGGAGGGATTAGGGGCAGGAGGAGAAGGGGATGACAGAGGATGAGATGGCTGGATGGCATCACTGACTCGATGGACATGAGTCTGAGTGAACTCCAGGAGTTGGTGATGGACAGGGAGGCCTGGCGTGCTGCGATTCATGGGGTCACAAAGGAGACAGACACGACTGAGCGACTGAACTGAACTGAATAGGGTTATGGAGGATAGATTCAAAGAGAATGCCTATGTTTATGGGTGAATCAATTGTTTGTACTATCATTTACCAAGAACAAAGGCTATAAACAGAGTAAAATCAGGTTCAAAAGTAAGTGAATTCAGTGTTTTTAAATTGATGCATAATTGGCATACAAGAACACGCACAAATCTTAAGTGTTCAATTTTACATGTTTTGATTTATTGTATTCACTGGTGTCTTCACAAAATGAAATAATACCTGGAAATATTTTCTTTACCTCAGAAAATTCCCTCATATCCTTTTCTAGTTGATTTCAATTCCCCTTTCCTTAGCAATGAACTTTGGATTGTAGATTAGTTTTGTGAATCTACAGATTGTGTACCTATGGACGCATATAGAATGTGTTCGTCTTTGTTTGGGATTTTGATTTTAGCCAAATAACTGAGAATTTTGAGACTGTTGTGTGTATTGGTAGTTTATTGTTTTACATTATTGAGTAAATATTTTCCATTGTCTGAAATGATCTCAATCTGTTCATTCTCTTATTAGACAGGCTTTTTGGTTATTTCTTGGCTTTGACAGTTTTGAATAAAACTGCTATGAATATTATGTCTTTAATGCAGATATATATATATATTTTTTTTTCATTGCTTTTGTGTAAATACCAAAGAATGGAATTGATGGGTTGTAGAGTAGACCTATGCTTAATTTTAAAAAGGAATTGGAAAATCATTCTCCAAAATGGTTTCTATTTTATACTCTCAAAATCAATGTATGGTAGTTTCAAGTGTTCTATACACTGTCCTATATTTAGTGTAGTGTGGTGTTTAGTTGCCACTCTAGTAGATGTGAAAAGATATCTTTTTGTGGTTTTCATTTTAATTTGTATTTCCCTGATTACAAATGATTTTGAGTGTCTTTTCATTTTCATTTGAATATCTTATTTTGGAAATTGCCTATTGTAATAATTTATTGAAGTGAAAGTTACTCAGTCATATCTGACTCTTTGTGACGACATGGACGGTAGCCCGCCAGGCTCTTCTGTCAATGGAATTCTCCAGGCAAGAATACTGGGTAGCCATTCGTCCTGGGCCAAGGACCAAACCTGGATCTCTGGCATTGCAGGCAGATTCTTTACTATTTGAGCCACCAGAGAAGCCCCAAAATTTATTAATGTAAAATAGAGATAATTTTTCACAATTTTATTGTTTATTGTAAGAGTTTTTATACAATCTGAATATAAATGTTTTTGTCATATATATGTCTTTTGAATCATTCTCTCTGCACTTGACTTATCTCATTTTTAAGGGAAATCTTTCCAGAAGTAACAAATTTCCACTTAAGCAATTTCACTTGTGCTAAAAGTTGTATTTTTTTGTTGTTGTTGTTTGTTTGTTTTTGGTCCTTACCAAGAAATCTTTGCTTACTCTAAAGTTATTAGGATATTATAATTGGATCCTTCTATTAATAGAAGTTTTATGATTCTGAGCTTTTAATTTTGGTCTATGACATCTCAAATTAATATTTGTGTGTGGTTTGAAGTTGGGTCTACTTTCATATTTCCTAACATATTTAGTTGATTAATCAACATTTGTCCAAATAAAACCTTTTCTTTCTCAATTTATTTATCAATGGCTACACATATGAGTCTTTCTGGACTCTATTCTATTCACGAATCTCTCTATCTTACACCCAAATCACACTGTTAAGTTATCTTAAATTCTGAAAACAATTCTTGTAATTTTATAGTTCTATTTTTAAAGATTATTTTATAGGTTCTTTGTATTTCCATAAGCATTTTGGAATTTTCTCACCAATTTCTACAAGAAATTCTGTTTTATTTTGTTAGGGATTGTGTTGAACCCATAGGGCAAATTAGAGAAGGATATTAAAACTTCCAATACATAAAATGGTAAATCTATTCTTTTAGATCTTCATTAACTTCTTTGGACAACATTTTCTATTCTTCAGTATACAGGTTGTATGTATATTTAATTGGATTTAATCAAGTATCTGGAGAAGGAAATGGCAGCCCACTCCAGTATTTTCGCCTGGAGAATCCTGTGGATGGAGGAGCCTAGTGAGCTGCTGTCCATAGGGTTGCACAGAGTCAGACATGACTGAGGCGACTTAGCATGCATGCATGCATTGGAGAAGGAAATGGCAACCCACTCCAGTATTCTTGCCTGAGAATGCCAAGGATGGAGGAGCCTGGTTGGCTGCCGTCTATGGGGTCACATGGAGTCAGGCACGACTGAAGCGACTTAGCAGCAACAGCAGCAATCAAGTATCAATATTTTTAAATGCCAGTTTTAATGGTATTGCCTATTGCTAGTAGTGAAGTGAAAGTGTTAGTTATTTCAGTTCAGTTCAGTCGCTCAGTCATGTCCGACTCTTTGCGGCCCCATGAATCGCAGCACGCCAGGCCTCCCTGTCCATCACCAACTCCCGGAGTTCACTCAGACTCACATCCATCGAGTCAGTGATGCCATCCAGCCATCTCATCCTTTGTCGTCCCCTTCTCCTCTTGCCTCCAATCCCTTCCAGCATCAGAGTCTTTTCCAATGAGTCAACTCTTTGCATGAGGTGGCCAAAGTACTGGAGTTTCAGCTTTAGCATCATTCCTTCCAAAGAAATCCCAGGGCTGATCTCCTTCAGAATGGACTGGTTGGATCTCCTTGCAGTCCAAGGGACTCTCAAGAGTCTTCTCCAACACCACAGTTCAAAAGCATCAATTTTTCAGCGCTCAGCTTTCTTCACAGTCCAACTCTCACATCCATACATGACCACTGGAAAAACCATAGCCTTGACTAGATGGACCTTTGTTGGCAAAGTAATGTCTCTGCTTTTGAATATGCTATCTAGGTTGGTCATAACTTTGCTTCCAAGGAGTAAGCATCTTTTAATTTCATGGCTGCAATCACCATCTGCAGTGATTTTGGAGCACCCCCCCCAAAAAAAAAAGTCTGACACTGTTTCCACTGTTTCCCCATCTATTTCTCATAAAGTGATGGGACCAGATGCCATGATCTTCATTTTCTGAATGTTGAGCTTTAAGTCAACTTTTTCACTCTCCACTTTCACTTTCATCAAGAGGCTTTTGAGTTCCTCTTCACTTTCTACCATAAGGGTGGTGTCATCTGCATATCTGAGGTTATTGATATTTCTCCCGGCAATCTTGATTCCAGCCTGTGCTGCTTCCAGTACAGCTTTTCTCATGATGTACTCTGCATAGAAGTTAAATAAGCAGGGTGACAATATGCAGCCTTGACGTCCTCCTTTTCCTATTTGGAACCAGTGTGTTGTTCCATGTCCAGTTCTAACTGTTGCCTCCTGACCTCCATATACGTTTCTCAAGAGGCAGTTTAGTTGTGTCTAACTCTTTGTGACCCCATGGACTGTAGCCCACCCAAACTCTTCTGTCCATGGAATTCTCCAGGCAAGAATACTGGAGTGAGTAGCTATTCCCTTCTCCAGGAGATCTTCCAGAGATCAAATCTGGGTCTCCTGCTTTGCAGACAGATTTTTTATCCTCTGAGCCACTAAGGTTGCCATTATTGTGAGTAGAGAACAATAGAAATCATTTTCACATAGTTATTTTGAATCCTGTGATCCTGATAAATTCATTTATTAATCGCAGCCATTCTTTTGTAGACTACATAGAGTTTTATATATAATCATAACACTTTCACACAAGGACAATTTTACTTATTTCTGGATTTTAGGGCTTTTATTTATTTTTAAAACATTTTTACTTTACTGCACTGGCATGGATATCCAATATAGTGCTGAATAGAAGTAGTAAGAGTGAATATCTTGACCTTTTTTCCTGTCTCAGAAATGTTCAATATTTCATTAATTGTGATGTCAGCATTAGACTTTTCTTAAGTTTCTCTTCTTGCATTAAGGGGAATTTTCTTTCTATTTTTAGTTTGATGTGTTGTTTTTTAATATCACAAATGGATGTTGATTTTTTCTTTTTCTGCCTTATGAAAGTTATATGCTTTTATCTTTTATTCTGTTAATTTTTTGAGTTACATTGACTTTTGAATGAAATACCAAACTAAATTTCTGGGCTAAATTAGATTTTCCATAATATTTTTTTTTATACACGGATTGATTGAATTCAATAATATTTTAATATGAAATTTGGAATCTGTGTTTGTGAGAGATATTGACCCTATTTTTTTTTCTTGTAATATTTTACCACAAAGTTATTCTGGTTTTATAAACTACATTGGGAATACAGTCATCTCTACCACTAATTTCTGAAAGATTGTGTATATAGGTCTTATTTCTTCCCTAAATACTTGATAGACAAATATAATGAAGAAGACATAGTTCGTTCCCTGAAGGAACTTACAATTGAGTATTGAGAAAGACTAGCTACCATGACATTATGGCTTCCTCTAGCAAGTGATATGATAAAAGTGGACACCAGAGACAGAAGGAGAGGACTTAGTTTTATTTAGGACAAGCTTCTAGGAGGTGTCATGTAGACTCAGTTCTGAGGAATGAGTAAGAGTTAGCTAAGCTACTCCCAGATTCCTTTCCCTCAGAGGCTGCTAAATACAATCAGTGCTCATTACTCACAGATTCTCTATTTGCAAATTTTCCTACTCACTAAAATATATCCATAACCACAAAGTCGATACTCATGGCAATTTTACAGACATGTGCAGAGCAGTGAAAAATGTGAGTGGCCCAATGTGCCTTGTCCCAGTTCAGATCAAACAAGGGCATCTCTGCCCTTTCCGACCAGGTGTCATACTGTGAACATGTCTTTTCATGGTCTATTTGGGGCTTTGGATTAGTGTTTTTCACATTTTGGTGCTTTTTGATGGTGATTTTGTTGTTTACAATGGTCCCAAGCAAAGTGCTAAAGTGTGTCTAGTATTCCTAAGCACAAGAAGGCTGTGATGTGCCTTTTGGAGAAAATGTGTTAGACAAACTTTCAGGCATGAATTATAGTGCTCATCAGCCACTTTGTTTTTCAGTCACTAGGTCGTGGCCTAGTCTTTTTGATCCCATGGACTGCTGCATGCCAGGCTTTTCAGTCCTTTATTATCTCCTGGATAATATCTCCCCTCTATCTTGCTCATAATCGTGTCCACTGAGTCAGCCACTAGCTTAATGTTAATGAATCAACAATATATATTGAACAAGTTGTTTTCAACAAGTAATATACATAAGACAAAGTTATATACTGATGCTTAGTTGATGACTAGTTTTTGACTAGAAGCTTGTAGCAATCTAAGCCTATGTTCCCCCAGGAGCAATGTTTCAGTGTTCACTGCATCTGTGTTTGCAGCTACTTTATGAAACATAACTACTTGTAAATAGTGATAATCAACTCTAAATGTTTCCTGTTTTAAGCACTAAGTTTTGAGGTAGTTTGCTGTGCATCAGTAGGTAACTAAAATAACATATAAAGTCCAATGATGTATTCTTTTTATATACCGAGATGATCTGACAATTAATACACCCTTCAGGAGTGTGTCCAACATCTAGCCAAAAATATTTTAGCACAGAATAAATGTGTACATTTGCAGGTAGATATTCATCTTTTTTTCTTCTTCTAGAATTGACATAGCACTGTAGACTGTTTATGTGGAATTATTGTATTTTAAGATATAATGAATACTTTTCTATTTGGAAGCTGCCCTGGTTACTCATACAGTAAAGACTCTGCCTGCAATGCATGAGATGCGGGTTCAATCCCAGGATTGGGAAGATCTCCTGGAGAAGGAAATGGCAACTCCAGTAATTCTTGCTGGAGAATTCCATGGACAGAAGAGCCTGGAGGGCTACAGTCCATGGGGTCACAGAGAGTTGGACATGACTGAGAAACTAACACTAACACTTTAATGTATCAAGAATTTGTCACATCTTTCCCACTTAACTTTGTTTTCAGGATCTCTTTTAGCAATGAATTGTGAACAGCATACCAGCATTAGAAAATACCTGTTTTGTGGCTTTTCCCTATAAATCAGTTTTAAAAAATCAACCAAACAAAGTTAAACTGGCTATCTGGGAAAAGGAATATCTTGACAATTGAAGATCCTGGTTTGGTTTGTATTCTCCATGATTATCCTTGTTCCAGACTTGTTAAATGATTATTACTCAAGATACAGAAGAACTTTGCCTAGTTATGATGAACAGACACAGGTATAGGGTGAGCCATTAGTGAAAGATGAACTGTTGGCTCCTTATTGAGGAGTCACATTTATTTTGTTAAAAGGTACCAGATTACATAAAAAAAAAAAAAAAAACAGAAAATAGCTGAATTGGGCACAAGCATTCTGTGGGGATTAAATGAATGGCAGTTGCAAAACCATTCTGAGATGTAAAAGCAGCATTTTAGCTTTTGCTGAATGACCATGGCTCTCACTTTCCTTGTAGCTCTGGCCCATGTCTTGCTGCCAGTTCAGCTGTTAAATTACTGTGATATTGGAAAACAAGTTGGACCTGGCTGTGTTGATAAGGCAAATAATTTAGTGAGTCCAAATGCTCACTCTCAAAAATGGCACCTTAAATGGATAGTTAATGAACAATAATCATAGTATTCAGTTATATGATGTACATTTATCTTAAAAGATATATGAAAAATAAAATACCTTACCTATGAAATTAAATATTTACTGAAAATGTATAAAGTTGTTCATCTCAGAGACAACACTGTTTCTGATGCTGGTTTTCAGTAGGGACAGAGATGATAGAAATTAAGTGATTATTTAACCCAGAAGAAATATGAGTATGCAATATGTATTTATTTCAGTCTAAGTGATAACTTAAAAATATATGCATCAGATCTTCTGGGACTCTTTATTTGAGGTTTACTAATCTTTACAGATTTTGGAACTTGAACAAAGCACCAGGAATCTTGGCATTGACTCCCATTCTTTGTAGTCTCCAATATTGCTCTAAAAAACACAAGAGATGTAACATTTGAAATTTAGTTATGGCAGAAAGTGAAGCAGAACTAAAGAAAGAGGAGAGTTAAAAAATTGGCTTAAAGCTCAACATTCAGAAAACTAAGATCATGGCATCTGGTCCCATCACTTCATGGAAAATAGAGGGGGAAACAGTGGAAACAGTGTCAGACTTTATTTTTGGGGGCTCCAAAATCACTGCAGATGGTGATTGCAGCCATGAAATTAAAAGACACTTACTCCTTGGAAGGAAAGTTATGACCAACCTAAACAGCATATTCAAAAGCAGAGACATTACTTTGCCAACAAAGGTCCATCTAGTCAAGGCTATGGTTTTTCCAGTGGTCATGTATGGGTGTGAGAGTTGGACTGTGAAGAAAGCTGAGCACCGGGGAGTTGATGCTTTTGAACTGTGGTGTTGGAGAAGACTCTTGAGAGTCCCTTGGACTGCAAGGAGATCCAACCAGTCCATTCTGAAGGAGATCAGCGCTGGGATTTCTTTGGAAGGAATGATGCTAAAGCTGAAACTCCAGTACTTTGGCCACCTGATGTGAAGAGTTGACTCATTGGAAAAGACTCTGATGCTGGGAGGGTTTGGGGGCAGGAGGAGAAGGGGACGACAGAGGATGAGATGGCTGGATGGCATCACCGACTGGATGGACAAGAGTCTGAGTGAACTTCGGGAGTTGGTGATAGACAGGGAGGCCTGGCATGCTGTGATTCATGGGGTTGCAAAGAGTCAGACATGACTGGGCAACTGAACTGAACTGAACTGAACTGAAACCGAAGTCACAATTCTTGCCTTCTTCTACCATGGAAGTAGGGGGAAGTGCTTGAGGAGGAATTGATCAAGTACTTTACTTCTATATGTTCTTGGCAGTCAACTCCACCCCTGTCCCCTCAGGTTAATAATTCCCACTGAGGGTAAGGGGTTATGGAAAAGAGATATTTAATTCATTAATTCAGAAAAAGAAATAAACTGATGCTTCTGAAAATAATCATTTTGGAATGGGGGAGGAACAATTCTTAGGTCTACTCATTTCAAATTTCTATGCTTTAAAAGTTTCAATAATGTTCATATAATGTAATATATAATCATATAATGTTCATAAAAGTTTCAGTAATGTTCATTGGAGAAGGGAATGGCAAACTACTTCAGTATTCTTGCCTTGAGAACCCCATGAACAGTATGAAAAGGCAAAAAGATAGACCACTGAAAGATGAACTCACCAGGTTGATAGGTACCCAATATGCTACTGAAGATCAGTGGAGAAATAACCTCAGAAAGAATGAAGAGACAGATACAAAGCAAAAACAACACCCAGTTGTGGATGTGATTGGTGGTGAAAGTAAAGTCCAATGCTGTAAAGAGAAATATTGCATAGGAACCTGGAATGTTAGGTCCATGAATTAAGGCAAATTAGAAGTGGTCAAACAGGAGATGGCAAGATTGAACATTGGCGTTTTGGGAATCAGTGAACTAAATGGGCTGGAATGGGTGAATTTAACTCAGATGACCATTATATCTACTACTGTGGGCAAGAATTCCTTAGAAGAAGTGGAGTAGCCATCATAGTCCACAAAAGAGTCCAAAATACAGTACTTGGATGCAATCTCAAAAATGACAGAATGATTTCTGTTTGTTTCCAAGGCAAACCATTCAAAATCGCAGTAATTCAAGTCTATGCCACGACCAGTTATGCTAAAGAAGCTGAAGATTTTATGAAGACCTACAAGCCTTTCTAGAATTAGTACCCAAAAAAGATGTCATTTGCATTACTGGGGACTAGAATGCCAAAGTAGGAAGTCAAGAAATACCTGGAATAACAGGCAAATTTGGCTTTGGAGTACAAAATGAAGCAGGGCAAAGACTAATGGAGTTTTGCCAAGAGAATGCACTGGTCATATCAAACACCCTCTTCCAACAACACAAGAGAAGACTTTACACATGGACATCACCAGATGGTCAATACTGAAATCAGATTGATTATATTATTTGCAGCCAAAGATGGAGAAGCTCTATACAGTCAGCAAAAACAAGACTAGGAGCTGACTGTGGCTCAGACCATGAACTCCTTTTTGCCAAATTCAGACTGAAATTGAAGAAAGTAGGAAAAACCACTAGACCATTCAGGTATGGCATAAATCAAATCCCTTACAGTGGAATACAGTGGAATACAGTGGAAGTGACCAATTTATTCAAGGGGTTAGATCTGATAGACAAGAGTGCCTGAAGAATTGTGGACAGAGGTTCATGACAATGTACAGGAGGCAGTGATCAAGACCATCCTCAAGAAAAAAATGGAAAGGGCAAAATGGTTATTGCAAAAGGGCATTGCAAACAGCTGTGAAAAGAAGAGAAATGAAAGGCAAAGGAGAAAAGGAAACATATACCCATTTTAATGCTTTGAGTTCCAAAGAACAGCAAGGAGAGATAAGAAAGCCTTCCTCAGTGATCAATGCAAAGAAATAGTGGAAAACAATTGGGAAAGACTAGAGATCTCTTCAAGAAAATTAGAGATACCAAAGGAACATTTCATGCAAAGATGGACATAATAAAGGACAGAAATGGTATGAACCTAACAGAAGCAGAAGATATTAAGAAGAGGCGGCACAAATACACTGAAGAACTATAAAAAAAAATCTTCACAACCCAGATAATCATGAAGGTGTGATCACTCACCTAGAGCCAGACATCCTGGAATATGAGATTAAGTGGGCCTTAGGAAACATCACTAGGAACAAAGCTAGTGGAGGTGATGGAATTCCAGTTGAGCTATTTCAAATCCTAAAAAATGATGCTGTAAAAGTGCTGCACTCAATATGCCAGCAAATTTGGAAAACTCAGCAGTGGCCACAGGACTGGAAAAGGTCAGTTTTCATTCCAATCCCAAAGAAAGGCAATGCCAAACAATGCTCAGACTATCGCACAATTGTACTCATCTCACACGCTAGCAAAGTAATGCTCAAAATTCTCCAAGCCAGGCTTCAACAGTACATGAACCACGAACTTCCAGATGTTCAAGCTGGATTTTAAAAAAAGACAGAGGAACCAGAGATCAAATTGCAAACATCCGTTGGATCATTGAAAAAGCGAGAAAGTTCCAGAATAATATCTACTTCTGCTTTACTGACTATGCCAAAACCTTTGATGTGTGGATCACAACAAACTGAAAAATTCTTCAAGAGATGTGGATACCAAACCACCTGACCTGCCTCCTGAGAAATCTGTATGGAGGTCAAGAAGCAACAGTGAGAACTGTATATGGAACAACAGACTGGTTCCAAATTGGGAAAGGATTACGTCAAGGCTGTATATTGTCACCCTGCTTATTTAAGTTATATGCAGAGTACATCATGAGAAATGCAGGGCTGGATGAAGCACAAACTTGAATGAAGATTGCTGGGAGAAATATCAATAACTTCAGATATGCGGATGATCCCATGCTTATGGCAGAAAGCGAAGAAGAACTAAAGAGCCTCTTGATGAAAGTGAAAGAGGAGAGTGAAAAGTTGGCTTAAAACTCACTATTCAGAAAACTAAGATCATGGTATCTGGTCCCATCACTTCATGGCAAATAGATGGGGAAACAATGGAAACAGTGGCAGACTTTATTTTTCTGGGCTCAAAAATCACTGCAGATGGTGATTGCAGCCATGAAACTAAAAGACATTTGCTCCTTGGAAGAAAAGCTATGACCAACCTAGACAGCAGGTTAAAAAGCAGAGACAGTATTTTGCCAACAAAGTTCTGTATAGTCAAGGCTATGGTTTTTCCAGTAGTCATTTATGGATGTGAGAGTTGGACTATAAAGAAAGCTGAGCACCGAAGAATTGATGCTTTTGAACTGTGGTGTTGGAGAAGACTCTTGAGAGTCCCCTGGACTGCAAGGAGATCCAACCAGTTCGTCCTAAAGGAAATCAGTCCTGAATATTCACTGGAGTGACTGATGCTGAAGCGTAAACTCCCATACTTTGGCCACCTGATGTGAAGAACTGACTCATTCAAAAAGAGCCTGATGCTGGGAAACACTGAAGGTTGGAGGAGAAGGGCATGACAGGGTAGAGATGTTTGGATGGCATCACCGACTCAACGGACATGAGTTTGAGTAGACTCCAGGAGTTGCAGTGGACAGGGAGGCCTGGCGTGCTACCGTCCATGGGGTTGCAGAGTCAAACATGCCTGAGCGACTGAACTGAACTAAATTGAATGTTCATATTTCTTTTAAGCATTGTGCTTTTGAGCACTAAATGGTTTAAATAAGATTTTAATTTCTATAAATAAACCTCAAGGAGTCTAAAATAGAACTGAATCCTGTGCATTACAGTTTAATAGATATGCTATTGTTTAAACTGCAGTTGTATTTGATTTTCTTCCTAGAATTAGATTCAATTTCGTCTTTTTGTCTACCCTACTAGAAATTTTCTTCATTGGAAAAATCTATTAAAAACTTTGATCTTTTTTTGAACTTACCCATTAATCAGTTCAGTTCACTGATCTGATTCTAAAGTATAAGCATATGAAAAGGCTGAAATAATTGGTTTGCTCTGAATTACAAAGTTCATCTGGATAGAATCTATGGGACAACAGGAAAGCTGAAAATATTATGAAAATATTTCCTTTAGTGTTTTATTTCTGTTGTAAAGAAAATAAATTTGTATTTATCTCTGAACCCAAAAGTCACCAACAGATGAGAGATTAGTATTTTCTTATGAGAAAGATGCATGATTTACATATAGGTTAGTTTACTTTGGAGAAGGCAATGACGCCCCACTCCAGTACTCTTGCCTGGAAAATCCCCATGGACGGAGGAGCCTGGTGGGCTGCAGTCTATGGGGTCGCTAAGAGTTGGACACGACTGAGCGACTTGACTTTCACTTTTCACTTTCATGCATTGGAGAAGGAAATGGCAACCCACTCCTGTGTTCTTACCTGGAGAATCCCAGGGACGGTGGAGCCTGGTGGGCTGCCGTCTATGGGGTCACACAGAGTCGGACATGACTGAAGTAACTTAGCTTAGCAGTAGTTTACCTTAACAGAAATGAATCTTGAGTTTAACTTTATAAAAGATGAGAAATATTTGGTAAGGCCTTAAACTCCATTTTAATTTATTATGACCAGATCTATACACAAATAGCTCATTATATAGAGGGGAAAGGGAAAATTATTAATGAAGTAAACAATTAATTGTGTTTGAAGGGTAAAATCCTTTGACAAACTTTTAAATTAATGAGCTTTACTTTTTAGAATAATTTTAAGTTCACAGCAAAGTTCATTGTGTGGAAAGCAGACATAATTCCATGCATTTTCCGTTTCTACACATGTACAACCTTCCACACTATGAACGTCCCACACCACAGTGGTACATTTGTTATAGTCAGTGAACCTACATTGATATATGATTATCAACCAAGGTCCATAATTTATATTACAGAAGGAAAAAATTTTCCAACATATATACATATTATATATATACATATAATATACATATATTATACATGTAATATATATGTATATGTATACATATATATGTGTGTGTGTATATATATATATGTATAACAAGTACACCTTCATATATGTATGTCTTTATTCACATGATATCCAAATTTTAGAAAAATGTACATTATGTATTATAAAATTATACCAAAAGCTGAAAAGTGTTTTTAACATTCTGAAAAGATGAAGATCAATATAAACATGACCTCGGAAACAATCCATAGCTTGTGGTACCATCTTTCTTCTAAATAGTTAGATATTCTTTCATTAAAGATACCAGGTCTCTCAAAGGGATCTTGTGACAATTAGGGTAATGCTAAACAGGGACCAGAGGGGCATATTTTTTCTATACTGAAATAAACCTCACCCACTTTGACATCTCTTGCGTGGAGCACAGTCTGCATGGTGGTGGTCATGGATTGGAGGGAGGGGAAGGTGTGGAAATTGTGGTGTACATGCTATAAGAGAAGCTGAAGCAATTACTATTTGGCTGTGTCTTGAGTCCATGCTCCTACTATTTAAAGCTATGTAAACTAGAGTTGGGGAATGTTGTGTGGCAGAAACCTTTTATTTAATTCCTAACTTAGGACCAATTGTTACTGAATCTGTGCTTGTGAAGCAGTCAGTCACATCTGGTGGACCAGACAGTTTCATGAAACTTCCAATGAAGGACCAGACCCTGAATCATGAAGACTGACTCTATGTTATGGACGGAATGTTTGTGTTTTTCCGAAATTCATGATGAAATCCTAATGCGTAGTGTGACAGTATTAGGAGATGGGCATTTGGAAGAGGATTAGACCATGAGGGTGGAGCCTTCATGAATGGGACGAATGCGCTTATAAAAGAGAACACCTCCCTCCCCTCTCAGTCGGCCCCAGAGAACTCTCTCGCCCCTTCTGCCATGTGAGGACACGGAGAAGGCAGCCATCTGCAAATCGGAAAACAGGTCCTCACCAGACACTAAATCTGATCCTCGGCTTCTCAGCCTCCAAAACTGTGAGAAATAAATGTTTACTGTTTAAGTCACTAGTCTGTGATATTTTTATTGCAATACCCCAAAGGACTGAAACATTTTGCCTACACACAAAAAACCAGTGTTCCTAGATAAACTTTCTGCTTTTAAAACTTCAAGCTGCAACTTTACCAGGGCATATATCACTCTTTCAGGGCTCAATGGATATTTCAAAAATGTGGTAAAGTAATGTACACCAGTGGTTAAGCAAACAGGTTTGGAGTCATTTATATCTGGGCTTTAATCAGAAACCTTCTTTTAAAAATTTCCTAAAACACTTTAGTTATCAATTTATCTATAGGAAATTTATACTTGATAGATCATAATGCAAATAATTATTTGTATATTAAATGAAAGAATAAATATTACCCTTGATTAGGTAATATAAAAAAGTGGTCACTTCATGAAAGTTATTTGCCCTTTACTCCATCTTTCAAGTTACTGGTTTATAAAAATTTTTTAATCAAAAAATTTTAAAAACTTTTAATTTTATATAGGAGTATAGGCAATTAACTATGTTGTGATAGTTTCAGGTGGACAGCAAAGAGACTCAGCCATACATATATATGTATCCATTCCCCCTCAAACTCCACTCCTATCCAGGTTGCCACATAAACTAGTTTATATTTTAATAATCATCCTTGAAAGTGAAGAGTGGAAGTTGCTCAGTCATGTCCAACTCTTTGTGACCCCATGGACTGTATAGTCCATGGAATTCTCCAGGCCAGAATGCTGGAATGGGTAGCTGTTCCCTTCTCCAGGGAATCTTCCAAACCCAGGGATCGAACCCAGGTCTCCTATATTGCAGGCAAATTCTTTACCATCTGAGCCACAAGGGAATCTAAGAACAATGAAAGAAATTCTGGTAGCAAGTGTATTTCTGAACATTTCTACATCACATTTACAAAATGCAAATTATTAAATGGTTTAATATGATGTCATGAGGAGGAGACTTTTTTACCTCAACATGTGTGCTGCAATTACTTCAGTCATTTGAAAAATTAATTTCTACATTCCACAAGTCTCTTATTTCATGACAGATTTCAAGACAGATTGCTCTTTAGGAGTGAATGGGGTGATTTTACTACCATTCATATAATTTCAACAATTGATATGAAATATCATAATTTTTGAAACTGTATGTATTTGCTCTTGATGGTATTTTTAAAAATTTCCAAGTTGCTGTTCTATGTATTCAGTATACTTATGATTTTTAATATGGGACATAAATTCTTCTGTTTTGGCTTCCAGGATACTGAAAATTGACAGGGATGACAGGTTTTTTTGCCAATGACTTGGTGAGAGTAAGTGAAAGAACAAAGTAATTTTTTGGCCAGTTGCCATTATACTCCATCAGTATAACTGAATTAATCCCCCAATGGATTATATTAATAGCTTTGATTTGCATGGAAGTTTTTTAGGAAGTCAATAACTTTGTGCATAGCAGTTTTTTCCATTTTGTGTATTTTTAAAAATTTCATTATGGAAATTTTAAGGATAAAAAGAAGAGGCAATAGTATAAATGAATCCCTATGTTCCATCATCCAGCTTCAACAAATATTTCTACTTTACAATCTCATTTTATCTGTCACCTTTACTTTTATTTCCTGGAATATTTTTAAAAATCTCAGATATTATGCCTCAAATCATTTTACAAATACATAATTCAGTACCTCGTCTCTGGGGGTTTCATGGTAAAGAATCCACCTTCCATGCAGGAGATGTAGGTTCAATACTTGGGTCAGGAAGATTGCCTGGAGAAGGAAATGGCAGCCCACACCAGTATTCTTGCTGGAAAAATCCCATCTATAGGGCAGCCTGATAGTCTGCAGTCATGGGGTTGCAAAAGAGTCAGACACAGCTGAGCCACTAAACAACAGCAACAGCAAACTTATCACTAATAAGTAATGAATTAAAAAAATCATAATGCCATTTTCATGAACCTAACAAAATCAGTCATTTATTTTATTTAGTATCCAGTGTGTGTTGGATTTTTCTGATTGTCTCCAAACTGTCATTTTGTGGTTTTGTTAAAATCAACATCAAAGCATGTTTCACATTTGTACCTGTGTGTTAACACTCATAAACTATAATCTCTCCCTACTTTGTATTTTAATTTTTAATTTTTTTCCATCTTCAAATTGACTCTTTCTGTAGAAAGCAAGTGAAAAATCTTCAAAGGATTGTGTTTCCCATAAGACAGTGTAATTAGTTGGAGCACAAAAATATTAGGATTTCTCTGTAAAATAAAACTCTAAATACAGAAAAAAAACTCACTCATTTACTCAACAAGTAGTTTGGGGTGTTTCCTATGCATAACTGGGATCGAATGTTGAACAAAACTGATCCAACTTGAGCTCTTCTGAAGTTGTGTCAAATAGGAAAGAGGGACATGGAGCCAGTCACGTAAGATGCAGGGTCAACAGTGTGTAACAGGGCATTATGAGAGCAAATAAGAGAGAACCTGACTGAGTGTAGGAGTCTTAGGATGGAATTGTGTTCCCTGCATTCCTATGTTGAAATCCTAATCCCCAACTTGACAATATTTGGAGATAGAGCTTTTAAGGAGGTAAGATAAAATGAGGTCATGTGGTTGGGGCCCTAATACATAGGACCAGTGTCCTAACAATAAGTGCGAGAGACATAGAGCTCTCCTTCCATGTGAATGTGTAAAGAGAGAAAACCATGTGAAATCACAGCAAGATCTCTACCTACCAAGGGGAGATTCCTTACCAGAAGCCAACTCTGATGTCACCTTCATCTTTGACTTCTACCTCCTCAGAATCATGAGAAAATGATTTCCAGTTGCTTAAGTCACCCAGTGTGTGGTCATCTTTAATGGCAACCTCAGCAGAGTAATGCAGGGAATAACAATCAGAAAGCAGCATTCAACCATTAAATGCATGAAATCTGAGAGAATTCCTTAATTCATTCATCAGTAAATATTGATTACAAATCTGCTAAATCAAGGGCTATTTCAGGATGTGTATTGGTGAAACAGATTGTGTGTGTACCCTGCCCTCGTGAGATGTATATGTTAGTGGCCATACAGACATTAAACAAATGACATCAGCTATAAATGATCATTATGTTGAATCCAGTGAAGGGGAAGGGCAGAGTCCTAGAGGAAAAATTAGTGGGTTGCTGTGTGGGAAGAAGGAGGTATGCAGAGGGAGAAGAGAGTATTAAGTTTGAAGAAGCGCTTCCAAGAGGAAAAAGCATTATAAGGTGTTTAAACAGAGATTAAGAAATGAATGGAAATTTAGATAATGTTCAGAAGAAGAGCATTCCAAGCAGAGGAAAGAGCCTGAAGACAGAGTAATAAGATTTGGTATATTCGAGAAACAGAAACAGGATCAGAATGTGTGGAGTGTAATAATAAGAGAATCAAGAGATGTGAGATGATGCAGCAGAGGAGGGTGGGGTCAGCTTCTGCAAGATGTAGGGAGTCATGGTTGGAATATGGCACATTAATGCAGTGGGAGACATTGAAGGGGAAAGCGCAGGAAACTACTTGTCTAATAAAGGAATTAAGAAAATCACTAAGGCTGCTAAATGGAGAATGATACCCAACCATGCAAAAAGAAGCACAAAATTGTAAGAGAGGGGAGATTAAGTGAATAGAGCTTTTCACATTCTGGCAGAAACTAAAGATAAAACATGTGTGTGTTTTTCAACATTTTCTTTAGCATGTTTACATCTGCCTCCAAGTATCAACAACATGGTTCAAGCAAAACCACTCCATCCTGGCTGGTTCCACTTTACGATTATACTCTCAAACCAGACTTGAGAGCTTTCTGGAAACTCTACTGCATTTCTCTTGTCCATTTTTTTCACTCTCCTAAATCGAGAATCAGTAAGCTATCTTCTGTGAGCCAAATACACCTCTGCCTGCTTTTATAACTAAAATTTTATTGACACAAGTCATGATTATTTGTTTACACTATGACACTGAAGTTGAGTAGCTGTGACAGAGACTATATTTTTCACAAAGACGAAAATATTTGATATCTGGTTCTTTGAGACAAAAATTTGCTGACCTCTGTTCAAGATGGCTACTAAATACATTCTTCTGTGTCTGCAAAGCTTCAACCTTCCTTCCCCTCTTTCCAGTTCCGGTTCAGTCGTGTCCGACTCCTTGCGACCCATGAATCACAGCACGCCAGGCCTCCCCGTCCATTACCAACTGCTGGAGTCCACCCAAACCCATGTCCATTGTGTCGGTGATGCCATCCAACCGTCTCATCCTCTGTTGTCCCCTTCTCCTCCTGCTCTCAATCTTTCCCAGCATCAGGGTCTTTTCAAATGAGTCAGCTCTCCACATCAGGTGGCCAAAAAGTATTGGAGTCTTGGCCTTAGCATCAGTTCCTCCAATGAACACCCAGGACTGATCTCCTTTAGGATGGACTGGTTGGATCGCCTCTTTAGTCTCAGCCAAAAATACTTACTTTTTATTTTAAAAAGAGTATAGAAAAACGCATAGGAAAATTTTCACTTTCTCCTACACTAAGACCAATCTTCCTTTTATCATTCTCCAGTTTTCCCTTTTTCTGTTCCCTTTTGAACTTGTCAATCTTGATGAGAATCCCATGAAAGAGTAATCTTGCTTTACTGTCTATATTTCTACTTTTTCCATTCTGTAATGAAGTCTTGCCATAACAATATTTTTGTCAAACCCAGTAATGACTTCCTTGCTGCCCAATTCATTGGTCATTTCTAACTTGCTTTCTAAACATCATTTGATAAAATTCATCATCCTTTCTCTCTTGAAACACTTTTTAAATGTAGCTTCTCAAAATCTATTGATTATTCTCTTAATCCAGTCTTCTGACATTTTGTCCTTTGCTGGGTTTTATTTTTCTTAGTCTTTGCCCCCGTATATCTTTGTTCCAAGATTTAGTTCTCTTACCTTCCCTTTTTACACATAATGTTATCAGTTTTATCCAGTCTCTTACAGTAAATGTCGTCTCTGTATTCATGATTCCCATGTTTACTTCTTGGAGACAGATTTATATTTATTTATTGGGATGTCTAGATAATGCTGAAAAATTAGAATTTTTCCAAATTTGATTTTGTTATTTGGTTGGATATTTCCAGTATTTGATTTTTTTTTTCCCTAAAATCAACTGCTCTTTATTTTGGTGAAAGACACATTCTTCTAGTTGCTAAGATTAAAGTCTTTGAATTTTGGGGGTTCCTTCTGTCACACGAGTGTATGTTCCTCGGTTCTTTGTCTCGTCACAACAAAGATTTGGAGCAACGGACATTAAAGCCCTCGGCGTGTCACAGCTCTCTGGTCTTGGACAAACCGTGCTACAGCTCTTAGGCAAATCAGTGTTACAGCTCTATTTTATTTAGAAGATAGCAGGAGAGAGAGAGAGAGAGAGAGAGAGAGAGAGAGAGAGAGAGAGAGAGAGAGAGAGAAAAGAGCGCACGCACGCGGGAGAGAGAGTCCGTGAGAAAGCGCTTTGGCTCCTGCTTTTATATGTTTTTTCCTCCACCTGGGCCTGCCCTATGTAAATTGGGCTTAGCCAGGAGTGCTGTTTGTTCTGCCTGAAGTCTTCACTCTGGTCCTTGGACCTTCCTTTGACATTCCTTGTCTTTTAGCCACCGTCATTTTGGACTCTTTTCCCTATTCTACCCATCTAACATTCCCCCCTTAAGAGATGGGAGGCCCAATTCTTTGGGAATAGGGGCTTCGAGGTCTTTCTGGCTACTTCCTGCTGAACGGGACGGTGAGGGGTATTAGGCCTCCCCCTCTTGCTAGTCTTAATCCTCAGAGTCCTTATAGCGGTGTCCAAGGGTGTGTGATATTTTCTGTGGTCAGCTGTAGTTTTATATCTTTGTTGAACTGGCACTGCATGTTGTAGCTAGTTGACCTGGGCAGAGACAAAACAGGTTAGACAATTGACAGTACATGGAATAATCATAGGCATCATCAATATAGCATAACAAGGACTAGTAGGGACATTGGTCAATTTTAAATTCACATCGCCAGGACGGCTCAAGTCCCTCCTTGTTCAGGGATCAGAAGATCTATCTCCTGTCTGTTTTGTAGTACAGTCTCTGTCAAGCTGTGTTAGCTCTTTAGAGTTATCCTGAGAAATCTTATCCCCAGAAACCAGACTTTGGGGGTGTTCATTAGAATGGCACTCATTGGTAGTTCTGAATAGGTATCTGAGATCTCCCAGGGGCTCACAGGTGTATCGAGTGTCCTCTTCTCTTTTCTTCCACGGCTTGACTCATGAGTAGTGAATCCAGGAGTCGTGTCCTGGTACCTTGACTGCTGTGGGGGTAGAAAGTATTACAGGGTAGGGGCCCTTCCATATGGGCTGGAGTTGAGCCTTTGGGGACCCATCTTTCCAGACTTTAATTAGGACTTGAGTCCCTGGAGCATATAGTGGTGACTCTTTAGAATCTTTTGGGTCCTGTTTCATACCTCACAAGTGTATATCCTGTTGGAATTGCCTAATGACTATGGTATAAGACTGGAGGGTCTGAACCTCTGGATCTAGGAAGAGGTCATTGACATAAACAAAAGGTCTCCCATATAGCATCTCATAAGGACTAAGACCAACCTGTTCCTTAGGGGAAATGCGGGTGCGGAGGAGAGCTATTGGTAAAGTCCCCTTCCATCCCAGGGAGGTCTCTTGGGTTATCTTTTTTATCGCTGATTTTAAGAATTGATTGGCTCTTCCTACTTTTCCTGAAGACTGAGGCCTCCAGGCACAAAGGAGATAATAAGTAATGCCCAATGCTTTCGAGACCCCTTGGGTGACCTTAGAAGTTAATGATGTCCCATTGTCACTTTGTAATGACCTGGGCAGACCAAATCTTGGTCATTTGGAATGACCAATCATCTTGGAATGATTTCATGGAGCAGTTTTTTTATTACCTCCTCAGCCTTCTCAGTCCGGGTGGGAAAGCCTTCAATTGATCCTGTGAATATATCTATCATAACTAATAGGTATTTATAGCCTTGAGAAACTGGCATCTGGGTGAAGTCCATCTGCCAGTCCTCTCATGGGTAGGCCCACGTCGTTGGATGGGCTGGGCCAGCTGGGGTCTTCGAGCTCCTTGGGGGTTGTTTAACTGGCAAGTGGGACAAGAGGAGACCACCTGTCTTATAGTTGTTTGGAGGCCTGTTCCTCTGAAGGACCTTTCTAGTAATCTTTGGAGGGACTTTTCCCCTAAATGAGTGGTGGCATGTAAGGAGTTAACCAACTTCCACTGGAGGTTCCCAGGCAGAAAAAGGAGTCCCTCCTTTTGGAACCACCCCATATGATCTTCTTGAAAGCCCTCGCTCTTAGCTTTAAGAGTCTCACCCTCAGTATATGAAGGAGTTTCTGGCAAATTAGTCTCTGGAACTAAGGTGGCTATTAGGTCATGGTTCTGTAATGCTGCTCTCCTAGCTGTCTGATCAGCTGCTTGGTTCCCTCGTGCCACTTCCATGTTCCCTTTTTGGTGTCCTTTACAGTGGGAGACTAAAACCTCAGTGGGCAGATGGACTGCCTCCAAGAGTCGAAGAATCTGATCACCATATTTGATTGGGGACCCTTGGGTGGTCAAGTGGCCCCTTTCTTTCCAAATAGCCACATGTGCATGTAGCACCAGAAAGGCATACTTGGAGTCAGTGTAAATGGCTATTCTTTTTCCTTTTCCCAGCTCTAAAGCTCGAGTCAGGGCTATGAGCTCAGCTAATTGGGCTGAAGTACCTGGTGGCAGAGGCTTAGCCTCTATGGTCTCAAAATTGGAGACTACTGCATGCCCAGCTCTTCTTTTCCATCCAAGACAAAGCTGCTTCCATCAGTGTACCAGATTTCCTCAGGATTGGTCAGAGGATCTTCTGACAATCCCTCTCGGGGTTTTGTCCAGTGGTCCAAGGTTTCTAGACAAGAGTGAAAGAGGGGTAGGCAGGAGGGTGGCTGGGTTAAGAACCTCACAAGGGGATATAGTGAGGCCTGGATTTTCCATCAGCATTACTTGATATCTGAGGATTCTTTGATCAGACATCCATAAATGGCCTTTCCCATTTAGGAGTTGTTTTACTTGGTGGCTGGTAAAAATAGTTAGTTTGCCCCCAAGGAGAGTTTTAAAGCACCTTCTATCATGATTGCAATAGCTGTAAGATTTCGAAGGCAGAGGGGCCAGCTTCGGGTGGTTGGATCGAGCCTCTTGGATAAGTAAGCTACAGGCTGGGGCTCAGATCCCAATCTTTGAGTTAACACTCCTAAGGATATTCCCTCTCTTTCATGGACATAAAGTTGGAATGCTTTTTCTGGGTCTGGCAACCTCAAGAGTGGTGCCTGAGTTAAGGCCTGTTTTAGTGTAGCCTCTGCCTTCTTTTGAGGAGTTCCCCACATCAGTGGGATTGAATCATCTCGTCCCTTTAAGCTTTCATATAAAGGCTGGGCAATTAGACCATAATTGGGTATCCAGATTCTATAATAACCAGTTAGCCTCAGGAAAGCTCGCAATTGTTTTCGAGTCGTGGGGGAGGGCAACTGGAGGATTCCTTGTACCCAATCAGAGGACAGCCTCCTGGACCCATGTGTAATCTGAACTCCCAGGTAAGTGACCTTTGTCTTGACCATCTGTGCCTTAGCACGGGAGACTTTATATCCTTTATATCCCCTTTCTGCCAAGAAATTTAGAACCTGAATTGCATGTTGTTGGGCACTTTTCTCATCTGGAGAGCAGATTAGTAGGTCATCTATGTATTGTAATATTTTCCCATTAGGTCCCAGGTCCAGATCTAGGAGGTCCTGGCTAAGGGCCTGTCTGAACAGGTGGGGGCTATCTCTGAACCCTTGAGGTAGTACTGTCCAAAACGTCTGTTGGTGTTTTTCTCCTGGGGCTTCCCACTCAAAGGCAAAAAGGTATTGGGATTCTTTAGCCAGCGGTATGCAAAAAAATGCATCTTTGAGATCCAAGACTGTAAACCACTTGGAACTGGGTGGGATTTCTCCCAAGATTACATAGGGATTGGGTACTGTGGGATGGAGGGGGACTACAGCTTCATTTATGATCCGGAGATCTTGAACCAGTCGCCAGGTTCCGTCTTTTTTCTTTACTGAGAGGATTGGGGTGTTACATGGCGAACTGGTGGGGACCAATAGCCCACAAGCAAGGAATTTATTTATTAAAGGCTGTAGTCCCTCCCGAGCCTCTCTTTTGAGAGGATATTTGCCGGGAGCAGGAGCTCCGCCCCTGGCAAAGGTCATGAGGAAGGAGGCTCGGCACACGCAAAGGCGAGATCGAGCCTCAGGAGTCCCCCTGGAAATTCTCGAGCATCTACCCCCAAAACCAGAATCTGCCTACTTTCTGCTTTGTGCTCTCACCTACACCTCTGACTTTACAGGGGGCTGTCCCCCACTACCTCTCTCTAAAAAAGAGTTAATTTACACCTCCAGTTAATAAAGTTCCTGGGTCAGATAGTGTTTCAACCTACAAACTCCTTTGGAAGTCCTCTAGCCTGCCTGAATAGGTTTTTCCAGCCACATGTGATTGCTCAGAGCCTCCCAACTGTGAGAGGCATGAGATGTTCTAAACTGTCTAAATACAGATTCCTTTGAGCAGTTAAAAGATTGATTAGAAATTGTATTGGTGAAGGGTTTTTCACTTGTTGGGCCAATGTTTGCTGCTAAGTCTCCATATCCCTTACCTGCTGTGTCCCTGGCAGTGTTTGTAACCTTGGACCCTTGAGTTAATTCTTTTACTTGTTATAGCCCACCACACCTTTGCCCCTATAGGAATGCAACTTTATCTAATGCTTTTAGAGGGTGGCTCCTGACCAATCACCTTTAGAGAAAAATAAGTTTTCTGAAGAAAGAGTCTTGAAATGTTAACAGGCCTCCTGGCCAGAAGATGATGCAAATCACCTAAACTTTTGCATATGATAAGTTTGCAGGAAGAAAGACTGGCTTACTGCATGACTCTACCCCTTCCCCCATTATCCTCTATGCATAACTTAAGGTATAAAAACTACTTTGGAAAATAAAGTGCGGGCCTTGTTCACCAAAACTTGGTCTCCCCATGTCGTTCTTTCTCTCATCTTCTGGCTGAATTATTCAGCCTCTTTTCTCCACTGAATTTCCTCACTGAGCTATCCTTATTTCAGCCTCTTTTCTCCACTGAATTTCCTCACTGAGCTATCCTTATTTAACCACTCTTTATATCCTTAATTAACGTTTAATTAAGCAGTTGTTTCCTGATCTTGCCGACGCCGTCCCCGCTTTGAATTCCCTGGATCCACCAGGGCTGGACCCTGGCAGATATTGTTTCTGATTAGGAAACCGAGTGGGATCTCGGAGGACAATGATGACCGGTTCAGCTTGGTGGGCTCGTCCAGGAATCCCCTGGTCCCACACCTGGGGGTTAATTTTGTCTTCCCATAGTTTTTGGTCCCTCTCTATTGAAGGTGTAATGGGTTCTTCAGTAGTGACCAGGAGCTGGAGAGCTCTAGGAGCTGAAAAACTTCCCATCACAAGGGTGGTCCCCAGTTTAGTGAGTATATCTCTTCCCAATAAGGGTGTAGGACACTCAGGGACCACCAGAAACTGGTGGGAAAATATTTGTCCATCCCAGCAACAAAGAAGTGCTCGGGTGAATCTTTTAGTAGTTGCTTTTCCTGTAGCACCCAAAATGGTACAGGTTTGGGAGGAGAAGGCTCCGGAGTAGGAGATAAAGACAGAGTAGATAGCCCCCGTGTCAACCAAGAAATTCTCGGACCTACCTGCCACATCCAGTTGCACCCTTGGCTCCAGCCCCGTGATGGTTATCCGCGACAGGTGGGCTGGCTGGAGCGGGCCGCTTCAGTCCTCTTGAACCATCGTGAAGGTAGGCTTGGCGCTTGACCTTGAGGCTCTTGGGTCTCGAGGGCAGAGTGCTGCCCATTGTCCCAGTTGATGGCATTTGTGGCAAGCCGTTCTAGGAGACTTGTCATGGTTTGGACACTCTTTGGCCCAATGCTCCGCCTGTCTACAGATCAGGCGTCTGTCTTGCGCCTTGTCCCTCAAGGACTCAGGGTTTGCCACAGGGCTTTTCTGGAGGACGGCCAGCATCTGGGCATGGCTTGTCTTTTTCTTTCTCTCCTCCTGGGCCTTGGCCTCCTTCTCCTGTTCTCTGTTATAAAAGGTTTTGGTGGCTGTCTGGACCATCTCATCTAAAGAGCAGCAGGGTCCTGCTGTTGTATCTGCTGTAACTTAATTCTGATATCTGATGCACATTGGGACAGGAACTTGTCCTTTAAAATCACCCATCCCTCATAAGAGTCTAAGTCCAGGTTGGTAAACTTTTGGAGTGCCTCTTTTAGCCTTTCCAGAAAGGCAATGGGGTTCTCATTGGGCTCCTGAGTTATTGCTGAGACTGGGCACAGTCCCACAAGTAATAGGCTTCTCTCTGTTTCCATAGGTAGACTTCCTTAGGGGTGAGTCTTTCTGAAGCTTATCCTACCCAGAACTGTTGCAACCTGAGAGCCAGGCATCCCCGGGTCAGGGTGCAGATCCCCAGGCAAGCTGAGCGTGACAGGTTCCTAAAGATCGAATCCCCGGGCAGGTTGAGGCATGACGGCCTCCCGAGGATTGGGTCCCTGGGCAGATCGAGGCGTGATGACCTCCTGGGACACCTAGGACTAGAGGATCTCCGAGCAGGTTGAGGCGTGACAACCTCTCGAAGACTGATCCCTAGGCAGGTCAAGGCGTGATGACCTCCTGGGACTCCCCCGGACTGGAGTTTGGGCGTCCCAAGATCTCCAGTGTCACCAGTGCTGGGTAGAATTAAGGGGTTTGTAACTCATTGCTAGTTTGCTCACCATGGACAAGAATAGATATGTAAGCTCATCCTACCTAGTACTGTTGCAACCTGAGAGCCAAGCATCCCCGGATCAGGGTGAAGATCTCCAGGCAGGCTGAGGCGTGACAGCCTCCTAGAGATTGAATCCCCGGGCAGGTCAAGGCATGACGGCCTCCTGGGACCCCTGAGACTAGAGGATCCCCAAACAGGTTGAGGCGTGACAACCTTTTGAAGACCGATCCCTAGGCAGATCAAGGCGTGATGACCTCCTGGGATCCCCTGGACTGGAGTTTGGGCGTCCCCAAGATCTCCAGTGTGACCAGTATTAGGTAGGATTAGGGGGTTGAGTATTTCCCTTCCAATGCCAGCTATTTTCTGGTTGTTTTTCCAGAAGATTGTAGAGGCAACCTTGTGGGTCTGGATGGGGCTCAGGAAAAGAGCATGAAACAGGAGGGAAGGGGGCAGAGCACAACCTTTGAAAGAATGACATAGCACAAGGGTATAATGTAAACCAATTAAAGTCAATTGGGTCCAAGATGACAAGTCAAATTCAAGTAAACCTTAATCCCCAATGTATAAGCCAACAGACACACACAGAGGTGGCAGGACAGCTCCAAGGCACAAGGTCAAAAGAGGGAGGAGTGGGTGGTTCCCCAATGGCTGGGATGATCCTCTCACTCATTAGCATATGAATTCCACCCCCTCACAAAACCTATCCAGGCCTAATACCATGGCCACAGCCCTTGCCCTCAGCAATGGTTCACACCCTGAAGAGAGGCTTCTCTCTGGATCCTAACAAATCTACCTCTTATGCTTTGTCTCTCAATGAATTTTTGCAATGAGACATCAGAGCCTGAGTTTCATTAGTTTTGGCCGGGCTTGAGTCCCGGGAGAGAGCTGAAGGACAGGAGGAAAAAGCAGTGGGAAAAACATGCCAAGGAATCCCCTTCATAGCCTGCCAGAAAATTTGCTAAATATCTGATTGGTGCTCACAGTTTCATTGGTCTGATCCTTGGCACAGAGAAGAGAAAGGACAGAAGAACCCCCATCAGCTTGGGTAACAGCTACTGGGGCTCAGCAGATAGCACCTTTGGGACATGTTGAGGAGTAGCCTCTCCAGAGACCCTCAGTTGTGCCCCTGCTGCCCGCCTGTTCAAGGGAGGTTTGAGGAAACAAGAAACGAGAGATTGTAAAGGTCCCTCCAGCCATAGGAGGGAGGACCTCTTACCTTAACCAGAGGTCTTCTGGAATCTGAGACTGGGTCACGTGAGCTCTCTGCTGAGTTCGTTTTTCTCTGTCCAGGTTTCCAGCATGAAGGGCCTTCCCCTGCGCTGGGTTTCTTCACCTTCCGCTTCTAGCACGGGAGCTTCACCGAGTTGGGCTCCTGTTGTGCTTGGCCTCTTCCACGCAGAGGTTGTTTCAGCCAGGTTATATCCGAGTCACAGCACCATAGATGTCACGCGAGTGTATGTTCCTCGGTTCTTTGTCTCGTCACAACAAAGATTTGGAGCGACGGACATTAAAGCTCTCAGTGTGTCACAGCTCTCTGGTCTTGGACAAACCGTGCTACAGCTCTTAGGCAAATCAGTGTTACAGCTCTATTTTATTTAGAAGATAGCAGGAGAGAGAGAGAGAAAAGAGCGCACGCACGCGGGAGAGAGAGTCCATGAGAAAGCGCTTTGATTCCTGCTTTTATATGTTTTTTCCTCCACCTGGGCCTGCCCTATGCAAATTGGAGTGCTTAGCCAGGAGTGCTGTTTGTTCTGCCTGAAGTCTTCACTCTGGTCCTCGGACCTTCCTTTGACATTCTTTGTCTTTTAGCCACCACCATTTTGGACTCCTTTTCCCTATTCTACCTACCTAACATTTCTTTCTCTCAGATCCTAAAACTAGCCCATCAGAAAATCCTATCATATTTGTTCAAAATGATTCAAATATTCAACCACTTCCTTACATCTACTTTGGTGTTGTAGAAGACTCTTGAGAGTCCCTTGGATTGCAAGGAAATCCAACCAGTCAATCCTAAAGGAAATAAGTCCTTGACTATTCATTGGAAGGACTGATGCTGAAGCTGAAACTCCAATACTTTGGCCACCTGATGCGAAGAACTGACTCCTTGGAAAAGACCCTGATGCTGGGAAAGATTGTAGGTTGAAGGAAAAGGGGACAACAGAGGATGAGATGGTTGGATGGCATCACTGACTTGATGGACATGAGTTTGAGCATGCTCTGGGAGTTGGTGATGGACAGGGAAGCCAGGCATGCTGCAGTCCAATGGGGTTGCAAAGAATCAGACACGACTGAGCGACTGAACTGTACTGAACTGACACCTCAAGTATCTGGGCCACTATCTTGGTTTTCCATGTCCTGGGGTTCCTCAGGGCTAACCGTGGGGAGTTGTTGCAGCCTGATGGCTGCTGGATGGCAGGTTTTCTTTCCTTCCTTAATTTCCTCAGGACTTACCAGGTCATGGCCCATGATGTTTGTGATTGCTGATGACTGTGACACCCTTTGTTTACTGATTGACAGGGAATATTCCATTTATCAAGGTTCAAGCTCAGTAGTTTGTTTATGAGCTTATTAAACAATTTCAGTCCATTTTATAGTGATGATGTAAGAGACAAAGGAGAAAAAACAACTCAAAAGAAAGAGAATATTGACTCCAGTTCAGTTCAGTCACTCAATTGTGTCTGACTCTTTGTGACCCATGGACTGCAGCATGCCTGGCTTCCCTGTCCATCACCAACTTGCAGAACGTGCTTAAACTCATGCCCAATGAGTCAGTGATGCCATCCAACCATCTCATCCTCTGTTGTCCCCTTTTCCTTCCACCTACAATCTTTCCCAGCATCAGGGTCTTTTCCAAGGAGTCAGTTCTTTGCATCAGGTGGCCAAAGTATTGGAGTTTCAGCTTCAGCATCAGTCCTTCCAATGAATGTTCAGGACTTATTTCCTTTAGGATTGACTGGTTGGATCTCCTTGCAGTACAAGGGACTCTCAAGAGTCTTCTCCAACACCACAGTTCAAAAGCATCAGTTCTTTGGTGGTCAGCTTTCTTTATGGTCCAACTCTCAAATCCATACATGACTACTAGAAAAACCTAACCTAGACTAGAAGGACCTTTGTTGGCAAAGTAATGTCTCTGCTTTTTAATGTGCTGTCTAGGTTGGTCATAGCTTTTCTTCCAAGGAGCAAGCATCTTTTAATTTCATGGCTGCAGTCACCATCTGTAGTGATTTTGAAACCCAAGAAAATAAAGCTTGTTACTACTGTTACCCCATCTATTGATGGAGTGAAGTGATGGGACTGGATGCCATGATCTGAGTTTTCTGAATGTTGAGTTTTAAGCCAAGTTTTTCACTTGGCTTAAAACTTTCACTTTTTTTTTTTTTTAAATGAACCTTTATTAAAGACACTTCAATGCCATTTGTTAGACACTTCAATATTTTACATGTTTTTCAATGTACATTGTACCAAAATTTCTATAAATAAATAACTTTGTACATAAAAGTAATACTTCCTCTTTCACATTGCCTCTCAGAAGCAGCAAATTCACATATTTTGTGGAAGTAACAATCAGTTAACTGTTGAGAACGGAATTCTAGATGTGCTTACCTTTTGGAGCAGTGGTAACACCTGACAGTGAAATTTAACATAGGTAAGTAACCATTCCATCAGTATGTCCCCCTTCAGCTTTTTGGCTAAAGGAGCTTGGCTTTCTGAGATTTTTTAAGGACCTTGTTTCAATGTAATTTTTCCTGAAATACACATTGGCACTCACAAGATGGTTAGCAACAGGTCTCAAAAAAGTGCAAAAATACCCAAAACCCAGGACAAGGGGCTGATCTCTGAGAGTCCAAGCCCAGGGCCATCTGGGCGAGGGAAGGACATGGCCAGGCCTGCTCTGGATTCTCAGTGGAGACATATGAGCCCTGAAAAGAGAGGACTCGGGTTTTTTCCTCCCCTAAGGCCAATGTAATATTAATTATATTGGCAGAACTACAACATCACTATTGAAAAATCCACAGGTACCAACACCATCAGCAGCCTCTATCTTATTAAAAAGCCTCTACCCCAGTAACCACGACAGAACGCAGGCCGCCTGAAGAGGCCCGCGGCGCCTCTCGATGGCAAAGGGGCATCCTCTTGGACTCTAGCACGGCTGTGTGAGCCGGACTCCTTAGACTTCCAGCCTTCATCTGTGTTAACTGCAGGCAAGCCTGAGCTCGCGGACGCTGCCTCGGGCTCCCCTGACGTGCCTGGTGAAGGTCAGCACTTGCTTCTTTCCAACGGACACATCCCCAAGCCTGTGACTCTGGTTCCGAGTCCACCCCCTGACAGGACAGTCCCCCAGGAGACGGAGCACACCACTGCTGTTTGCACCGAAAAGCTAGGCTTTGTCTACCTCGGCTCTCATGGCGTCTGCAGAAGAGAGGTGGGTGAGGCCGCGAGGGAGCCTGGCTTCCGGCATCACTGATGTGCACATAGTTCTCACCTCCACGTGGAGCGGCAAGAGACTGAAAGGACTTGCAGTGGAAGCACAGAAATGCAAGAGGCTAGCGTGTACAAAGGTAGAGGAGTATTTGGTACCCTTGTACATAAGAGTTCTCAGAGATGCCATATATATTATATATATCTTTTACAGAGGCTATTTTAATCTTTAGTGCATGGTTAACAGAAACAAAAATCGTACGATGTTGACAATATTATTTTTCATACCTGGTTGCTGTTTAATTTTGGAGGGGGGGATAGTTCTGGTGCTTTAATGCATGGATGGAGTTCCTTGAAGCTACAAACCACATTTGTTCACAGGAGGTTTTGGTGGTGGGTGGAAAGGAGGCGCTCTTGGCTTGGTACAGACCCTGGGATGCTTTACCACCAGAGGCTGTGTCTGCAGTGGAAGCAACTTCCTGTCGTGGTTGCTTGTGTGTGGACAGCGTTGCAGGGACCTCCCCGTAGAGCTCGGAGGGGCAGACGTCACATTCCTTCACGTGAAGGTGTTCTCGTAGGTTTCAGTTCTTTCTCTAAGAGGTGGAATATAGGTTGTTAATCCACTACAAGCAATTGGCTCCAACAATTAGGATGCCTTTCTTCCTTCTGTGAGAAAGGCAGATGTGGTCTTGTCAGTATCATTCAATGGTCATTTGAGGCTTTTTAATAAGATAAAAACTTTCACTTTCAATAAGAGGCCCTTTTGTTGTAGAGGTGATCTCTAAAGAGATTTTTAAATAGATTACTCCAGAGGTGATCTCGAAAGATATCTCAGTCTAGGTTGGAGCTGCAACCTGATTCATGTGCAGAACTTTATGGGTGATGCAGAAATATTGAACCTTATCTCTGGACACTTATTTTAAAGGTTTACTGAAGGATTTCTTCTTGTAAATAAATATCTGTATAGAGATATAGGTGCAGATAGAGTTATGAAACATCCTTTTCATAAAGCATGATTACTCTGTGATCCTCCATATTTACCCAAGTCAAGTAATGCTTTTATGATAAAAAAAAACTGAGGGGATTATTTTCATATATTTCTCTGCAGTACAGAGTTTTGAATGAATACATATTTTAATGCAAGATAGGAAACATAAACAGGCAATAGGGATATCATTTTTCTTCGTTGAATATATATGTAGTAAGACCTTGAAATTCAAATCCAGAAAACTATATTAATTTTGTTAAATATCAAATAGTACTAAACTATTTGCTTTTGTATTCATCTGTTTTCTGCTTAAGAAATGACTTGACTAAATAATCTGAGGTTATATGGCTTGATACAATTGATCTTGTGATGAACTGCTATGCATTCAAAATTATGTTCTGTTGTCTCCCTGAGCACAAAGCAGAAGAAATTCCTCAAATCCATGGTCGACTTGAGCTGAGAATTACCTGGCAAAAGTGTGAAATAGAATTTAGGCTACTGCATAAAAAAATAAAAATAATAAAACTAACAGTCTTAGTTACATTCTGTGTGAATAGGCAAAACATGTAATGAACTTAATCATTTCTCCAAACTAAAGTTGTAAAGAAAAACAATTCCAATCTTCAAACTGAATATATTTTCTTATCTTAATAAGACTGGATTTAGATCTGTGCCACTGATTTCTACTGTATTATTTGTCTACATCCCATCTTTTCCAGGTACTGTTGTGGTGATCCAATAGAAATATCTTCCCATATTTAGAAACTATAAGTCATCCCCTTATGGAAGTTAAGTTCTGAAAAATAAAATACAACTCCAACTTTACAAGCATGTTCAATTCTATTTAATGAAATATAAGGAATATATTTAAATAATGGATGTGCTTTTTTTTCCTGAAACAAAAATATGGCAGATGCGAAAGCTATACTTACATTAAATGCCTACATACTTTATATTTAATTATGAAAAACTATATATTATATAGACTAATATAATGAGATGCAATAATTAATTGAGATAAAACAGTACTTACTCTAATACAATTTTT
>NW_020867098.1:0-24780 GCF_003369695.1 Bos indicus x Bos taurus
GACGGACCTTTGTTGGCAAAGTAATGTCTCTGCTTTGAATATGCTATCTAGGTTGGACATAACTTTCCTTCAAGGAGTAAGCCGTCTTTTAATTTCATGGCTTGCAGTCACCATCTGCAGTGATTTTGGAGCCCCCAAACAATAAAGTCTGACACTGTTTCCACTGTTTCCCCATATATTTCCCATGAAGTGATGGGACCAGATGCCATGATCTTAGTTTTCTGAATGTTGAGCTTTAAGCCAACTTTCCACTCTCCTCTTTCACTTTCATCAAGAGGCTTTCAGTCCCTCTTCACTTTCTGCCATAATGTGTCTGTATTAGAAGTGCCTTCAACCTCCTTATGTAAAATTGTCACAGTCAGCAGTGCCAGTTCTTTGCTGTGTTTTAGAGAATACGTATGCTGTCTCTAGAAGAATCAGAAACAAAGCTCTCAAGTGGTTCATCATTCTGGATTAAGCATCTCACTTTCTCTTTGAATTTTTAAACAAATTCCATAGTTTTATTTTCCTATTCTTAAAAATGAAAAAATTATCAAAAGTGTCTTGAAATCTTGGAAAATTCAATTTCCTTAAGTTTATTTTATTTAGTTCAAAATCTTCACCCTAAAGGAAGAGTAGAGACTTAGTAATTTAGATTTTAAAGACCTAAACTTAGTTTGATACAGTTAATACATTCAAAATTTATCACCCAGCAATTAGTTTAAAAGTGTTTGTTTTCTTCTTGTTAAGTTTTTTTTATGATAAATGTTGAGAAAACTTTACAGGGCAACACATCTTTTTCCTGATTAAGAATTATTCAGTATATATTTTATTATGCAATAAATTTTCATCTTTACAAATCTTAGGTTTTTATTTTGATTATTGTTTTTGTTGGAATTCAAGTACCCAGGTGCCTTCTACTGATCATTATTCTTTAGGATATTTTATAAGAGAGTATAGAGAAAGGGAGAGTCAACTGCATTTGTTGTCCTTGAGCACTGTGATGGAATGGTTGGTCCAATTAAGATCCGTGTTTCCAGGTGGGACCTCTCATTGAGAGCCAATTAGGATTGGATGAGGACTATGAGATTTTGTGAAATCTTAGGAGAGAGGAACACGGGTCTGATGATGATGTCTTATGAAAGAGTAAGAGACAATGGAGCTCTCTTTGCAGGTAGATAAGGAGAGGACATATGAGACACCACAAGAAAGTGCCAGGAAAAGATTTCTAATCAGAACTGAATCGTGGTGGCACCTTGATCATGGACACTAGAACTGTGAAAAAATAAAATCTGTTATGGCCAGCCCAAGCTGATGAATAAAAAATATGCAGTATGAATTATAACGGCAGAAACTTGCCTTTAAGTTTAGCTCATTTTGTCCTCAGTAGATGACGTTTCATATCATGAAGACTCACCAAATGATTTATAACTAAATAATTTAGAACTGTTGTATATGGAATGATGGAAATGATGGAAACCAGGCCATACCCCACAACTGGAGTGGGACATATCATTGAATTCCACTAAAACTGATGTTGTTAAAATCTAAATATATACTAAAAAGTGCCAAAACTTTGAACCCTGAAATATACTGAATGAACACATGGTTAGGTGTATCTTGTGCTGCTCTTTTTTATGAGCAGTTACCCAATGAGTTAATGGTTTTGGGGTGATTGTGATAATGTACAATAAAAGGAATATGCAACAGATAATTTTGATAATATGCATAAGAGCAAGGAAAGTACTGAAATCAGATAAAAATCAATTTTAATGAAAACAAGAACATTCATGTATGGGTTTGCTCTGCAGAGACTGGTATGGGATATTTACATTATATTTCTAAAACTTTCCTTGTGAGTGTTTTAAAATTAAGTATTGATTGATTTTTAGTTACACTCTCGGGGCCTTAGTGATAACCATAGTTCCAAGTTTATTCTCTTTATTCCTCAGAAATAATCCATCAGAGAGACCATATAAGTACATTTTAAAATTATTTATTTTTTAATTGAAAGATAATTGTTTTACAGTATTGCATTATTTTCTACCAAACATCAACATGAATCAACCATAGGTTTACCCATTTCCCTCCCACTTGAACATCCCCTCCCACCTCCTTCCCCATCCCACCTCTCTAGATTGTTTACTGAACCCTGGCTTGAGTTCCCTGAGTTATACAGCAAATTGCCACTGGCTATCTTATTTTACCTATGGCAATGTTGTTTCCATGTTATTCTCTCCATGCCTCCACCTTCTACTTGTGTCCCAGCAGCCATGTCCATAATTTTGTTCTCAAGGTCCGTGTCTCCATTGCTCCTTTCAAATAGGGTCATCAGTACAATTGTTTTTTTTATATTCCTATATATGTGTTAGTATCTGCAATAGCTAGGACATGGAAGTGACCTAGATGTCCATCAACAGATGAATGGATGAAGAAGCTGTTGGTGCATATATACAATGGAATATTACTCAGGCCATAAGAAGGAATGCGTTTTGAGTCAGTCCTCATGAGGTGGATGAAACCTAGACCTATTATACAGAGTGATGTAAGTGCATTTTAGAGTTATTTTAGTTCTTAGAAGACTGAAATTTAAATACTATAATGCCAAAAGTAAAACAATTTTAATGTATTCTGTGTTGGCAATGCCAAGAACACTATTACTTTTTCATATTTCAGTGGTCATATAGTATTAAATATAAGAACATTTGCCACTTAGATCTTTGAGGATTGAAAGATATTTCAATTTTTATTTACTTAAGATTGTATCAATTAAAAATGTTTCTATTCTGTTTGTACAAGACAAAATAAATTTGCATGTATCATATTTAAAGGTAACATCTAAATTTTTATTTTATCAGATGTAAAACAGCTTAGATGCTAATAACTACATTAGTAAGAAGTAAACTGGTGAGCAAATCAAAGTTATAAAGTGTATGAAGAGTCAAGACATTGTTCATAATATTAAACCTGTGAGGCCAAAAAGTTTTCATGAAGTTTACATACAGATCCACTGTGAATGATGTCATTTTTGTGTATTGCTAAAGATGAAAATTCACGAGTGTAAAAAGAGTCTTATTATTTTATGATGTCTTTATGTCATCCAGCTAAGAAATTAGCAGGACTAAGGCTCTCTTTACAAATATTATTATTTATTTCCTTGAAACAATTACACTTTTTCTATTTTCCATTTAAGAAGGAAAAATCAGCCTCAAGAAATCTTTTAATTCTTAGTGAACAGGACCATATTCTTTTTAACACCTCAGGCCATGGAATTGTCTAGGCCAGAATACTGGAGTAGGTAGCCATTCCCTTCTCCAGGGGATCTTCCCAACCGAGGGATTGAACCCAGGTCTCCTGCACTGCAGGCAGACTCTTTACGGTCCTGAGCCATCAGGGAAGCCCCTTTAACATCTCACCCATGTTTAAGTCTGGAGGAGAAAATGGTAACCCACTCAAGTATTCTTGACTGGAAAATCCCATGGACAGAGGAGGGTGGCAGTTTACAGCCCATGGAATTGCAAAGAGTTTGACATAACAAAAGAGACTGAGCATAGCAAAGTATACAATTAATTTGTACAGGGTTAGGAAAAATGTATTGGAGAAGGCAATGGCACCCCACTCCAGTACTCTTGCCTGGAAAATCCCCATGGATGGAGAAGCTTGGTAGGCTGCAATACATGGGGTCACGAAGAGTCGGACACTTACTGAGTGACTTTCACTTTCACTTTTCACTTTCATGCATTGGAGAAGGAAATGGCAACCCACTCCAGTGTTCTTGCCTGGAGAATCCCAGGGACGAGGGAGCCTGGTGGGCTCCTGTCTATGGGGTCGCACAGAGTCGGACACAACTGAAGCGATTTAGCAGCAGTAGCAGCAGGAAAAATATATATTATTTGATACAAAATCATCTTTACTCACCAAGGAATTCTAAAATCCATCAATGAGAAATGGTAAGGAACAAAATAAAATTGTATTAAATTCATTCCTCAAAATAGTCCCAAATTCTTAAAAACTATCCTATGAAACTTTACTGAAATGGTTTATAACAATTTGAAAGAATTGAGAATAAATATAAGATTTAAAATTCTGTATCATGCATTACTGCTCATTTCAAAATGAAACATTAGTAAATGTAAGGAAAGTTAGAAGTTTTTGTTTTGCTTTAGTTTATTTTTAAAATTTTTGTTTTGTTGTGTACTTTTAAAGAAAAAGGCCACTTACCCACAGAAGCTGAATTTTAACACAAATGTAAAGTTTGGTAAAAAAAAAAAAGAAAAAGAAAGAAAGAAAGGTAGCTGTTAGATTTGCAGAGAAAAATAAATGAATTATCCTGTAACTTAAAATAACTTTTTGTTATAATGAGCTACAATCTGAATAGAACTTATAATGTAACTATGTTTACTTACAACTTACCTGCTATTATTAGGTATTATTTATTGTAGACTTCCCAAAAGCTACTAGAAAAGCTTGCTGATAAAACAAAGGAGAACATCACACCCCTAGATTCTTAGTAGATATCCCACTTCGGAAAATCAGAAAGGCTATTAGGAGGTTTTCGGCTTAGTGATTTTAATATAAGTATTGCAGAGTGAATGATTGGAGTTGGCTAGAACTGTGTAATGATAACTTTAGATTGGAAGGCACAAAATTGTAAGAGGGTTGAAGTAATCCTTGGTGAACAGTCTGTTTCATATCCAGCGAATAAATATTTCTAGGCCAGGACACACACACACACACACACACACACACACACACACACACACACACACATATATATATATATATATATATATATATATATCACAGTAAGTGAGCCTGACCCCTGTATTGTTTAACATTGAGCTGGGAGAAGATGGCTAATTCTTGTAGCATTTCCTATAGGCACAGGAGTTGTGTTGATTAGTTCTTTGTTCCTCAGTTTGATCATTCTTCACCCTAAACTAGAAAATAAATCATTCTGGTCTGGGGACATAATAAATCCAGGTTTACACAGTTGTTTGATTTTTCATGGTCATAGATTTTCTAAGGGTAGATGTTTACATTCTTGTTCTTCTTGTTAAAAAATAATTTTACCATTTTACATGATGGTGGGTGTGCTGTAGCATTTAAAACTTGGGAGGTCACTTTTGACCCTTAACACAAGAAAAACTGAGAGAAGGGCTATAATTAGAGTTTTTAATCCTGGAGGCCATTTACTCCAAATGAAATGAAGAACAGATCCCATTTCTAACACAAAGAGCACATAGAAAGACTTATGGAAGTATTAAGCAAATTACTTGCATTTTTGATTCCTTTGATCATTTTCAAGATCAATTTAATGATCTCAGAGATCTCTCTGAAAGCATGGGGTGTTTATTCCCTAAAAATAAATCAACTCACTAAACCAATATTATATGCAAAGTAGCTTGTTCGATTTCATAAACCTTTCAGGCAAGGCATTCTTGGGTCTTTGTGAAATTGCCTGATTCTCCTGCTATTCTCTGAACAAAAAGCACATAAGATTCTTCCCACTTTCTAGGCCTTTCATAAAGCATGATGTGGGAAGGCTTTGTGGCTGAAGAAAACTTCAAAATTTCTGTTCAGTGGTAAAATTTTTGAACTCATACCAAGGCACAGTTGATTTTCTGTTGGGGATTAAAGATCTCTTTGTCTTAAAGTGGAAATTTATGGGTAAAACTGAACCCTGGAAGCCCCAGAGGTCTGTCTTGTAGAAGAAGATAAAGAAGCAGGGCAGAAAAAGCCTGGTGATTTTCCTTTGACAGTATACATTGTCAAGGAATCTGGACAGTCTGGTAATGATAGTTAACATTTGTACTTTGTGTGAGTGTCAAACATATAGCTGTTTCTTGTCTGTTACTCAGTCTTTACAATAACCCTAAGAAATAGGTACTTCTATAACCACCAACTTACTGAGACAGAGTTAGTTTAAATAACTTTAAAGTATCTCTTAACTAGTAGATAGTGATGATGGTGGTGGTTTCAAACCCTACCTCAGGAAACTTTTTTAACTATTATATCACCTCTCAGATAATAGATATGTTAATTAACTCGCTTGAGAAATTCCTTTCACAATGGATATATCCAAACCATCACATTGTACACTTTAAATATATTACAATTTTGTATGCCCTCCGTAAAGTTAGAATAAAATAAAGTAACCTCCATAAAGTTAGAATAAATAAAATAATCACCTCTCAAAAGTCAGTAGGACTGTAAGGAATTTCCCTGGTGGTTCAATGGTTAAGACTCCATGACTCCTTGCTTCCAAACAGGGATCACAGATTTAATCCATGGTTGGAGAACTAAGATCCTGCATGCCATAAGGAGCAGTCAAAAAAAAAAAGAAAAAAGTTAGTAGGACTTTAAAAGAAAATAAAAGTTAAAGCCAAACAATCTTTACAAGCCTTTACAAAATTTATTTTGCCTAGAAATTTAAAATAAAAAGTCTTAAAATATCTACTCAGTATGATGGACTTTTGGAGGCAAAAGAAAATCTGAATTTTCTGAAAATCCAGAAAATCTGAATAATATATGGATGTACTATTTTTCTAATGAACTAAACTGTAAATATATCAAAAGAGTAATTAATAGGCTTTTCAGTAACTGTGTTATAAATTTCTGATCTATATAAAAGTATGCTTTAATGTGGAGTTTTATATTAGGCTACATTTGTTTTGACTCCATTTAATGTGAAAGTAAAGTTAGAGCTTGACAGCTAATTTTTGAATGATTCTAACCAAATTTCACTAAATTGTCAAATTAATTAGCCAGTTATTCATATAGCTAAATTCTCTGTTGAGGATTTTTTATATACTGAAAATAATTCTTTGCTTTATTATCTGATCAAGTTTTTGTTTAGGTCTGAGGTCTTCATAAGCCAAAAAAAAAAAAAAAGAGCTAAATGAAGCATTTGCTTTTTTAAGAACATTTAAAATGAAATGAAGTTCAGGTTCACCTTGAAACATCAAACATCATTTCTAATTATTTGGTTTTTCTTCAACCTTAATTGGAAAATTGATCATTTAAAAATTGTATTTGAAGTGTAAAGAAATGTGGTCCATGGAGAAAAGAAAAGTACTACATACTGGGTTTGAAGCTTTGTGAAAGTCTTAACAAGATGCTTAGTCATACTTTAAGAATCATGTACCCAATTTTATTTTATTTTTAAACTTTACATAATTGTATTAGTTTTGCCAAATATCAAAGTGAATCCGCCACAGGTATACATGTGTTCCCCATCCCAAACCCTCCTCCCTCCTCCCTCCCCATACCATCCCCCTGGGCCGTCCAGTGCACCAGTCCCAAGCATCCAGCATCATGCATCGAACCTGGACTGGCAACTCGTTTCCCACATGATACTTGACATGTTTCATTGCCATTCTCCCAAATCTTCCCACCCTCTCCCTCTCCCACAGAGTCCATAAGACCGTTCTATACATCAGTGTCTCTTTTGCTGTCTCGTACACCGGGTTATTGTTACCATCTTTCTAAATTCCATATATATGCGTTAGTATACTGTATTTATGTTTTTCCTTCTGGCTTACTTCACTCTGTATAACAGGCTCCAGTTTCATCCACCTCATTAGAACTGATTCAAATGTATTCTTTTTAATGGCTGAGTAATACTCCATTGTGTATATGTACCACAGCTTTCTTATCCATTCATCTGCTGATGGACATCTAGGTTGCTTCCATGTCTTGGCTATTATAAACAGTGCTGCGATGAACATTGGGGTACACGTGTCTCTTTCTCTTCTGGTTTTCTCAGTGTGTATGCCCAGCAGTGGGGTTGCTGGATCATAAGGCAGTTCTATTTCCAGTTTTTTAAGGAATCTCCACACTGTTCTCCATAGTGGCTGTACTAGTTTGCATTCCCACCAACAGTGTAAGAGGGTTCCCTTTTCTCCACACCCTCTCCAGCATTTATTATTTGTAGACTTTTGGATCGCAGCCATTCTGACTGGTGTGAAATGGTACCTCATAGTGGTTTTGATTTGCATTTCTCTGATAATGAGTGATGTTGAGCATCTTTTCATGTGTTTGTTAGCCATCTGTATGTCTTTTTGGAGAAATGTCTATTTAGTTCTTTGGCCCATTTTTTGATTGGGTCGTTTATTTTTCTGGAGTTGAGCTGTAGGAGTTGCTTGTATATTTTTGAGATTAGTTGTTTGTCGGTTGCTTCATTTGCTATTATTTTCTCCCATTCTGAAGGCTGTCTTTTCACCTTGCTAATAGTTTCCTTTGATGTGCAGAAGCTTTTAAGGTTAATTAGGTCCCATTTGTTTATTTTTGCTTTTATTTCCAATATTCTGGGAGGTGGGTCATAGAGGATCCTGCTGTGATGTATGTCGGAGAGTGTTTTGCCTATGTTCTCCTCTAGGAGTTTTACAGTTTCTGGTCTTACGTTTAGATCTTTAATCCATTTTGAGTTTATTTTTGTGTATGGTGTTAGAAAGTGGTCCAGTTTCATTCTTTTACAAGTGGTTGACCAGATTTCCCAGCACCACTTGTTAAAGAGATTGTCTTTAATCCATTGTATATTCTTGCCTCCTTTGTCGAAGATAAGGTGTCCATATGTGCGTGGATTTATCTCTGGGCTTTCTATTTTATTCCATTGATCAATATTTCTGTCTTTGTGCCAGTACCATACTGTCTTGATAACTGTGGCTTTGTAGTAGAGCCTTAAGTCAGGTAGGTTGATTCCTCCAGTTCCATTCTTCTTTCTCAAGATCGCTTTGGCTATTCGAGGTTTTTTGTATTTCCATACAAATTGTGAAATTATTTGTTCTAGCTCTGTGAAGAATACTGTTGGTAGCTTGATAGGGATTGCGTTGAATCTATAAATTGCTTTGGGTAGTATACTCATTTTCACTATATTGATTCTTCCAATCCATGAACATGGTATATTTCTCCATCTATTAGTGTCCTCTTTGATTTCTTTCACCAGTGTTTTATAGTTTTCTATATATAGGTCTTTAGTTTCTTTAGGTAGATATATTCCTAAGTATTTTATTCTTTCCGTTGCAATGGTGAATGGAATTGTTTCCTTAATTTCTCTTTCTGTTTTCTCATTATTAGTGTATAGGAATGCAAGGGATTTCTGTGTGTTGATTTTATATCCTGCAACTTTACTGTAGTCATTGATTATTTCTAGTAATTTTCTGGTGGACTCTTTAGGGTTTTCTATGTAGAGGATCATGTCATCTGCAAATAGTGAGAGTTTTACTTCTTCTTTTCCAATTTGGATTCCTTTTATTTCTTTTTCTGCTCTGATTGCTGTGGCCAAAACTTCCAAAACTATGTTGAATAGTAATGGTGAAAGTGGGCACCCTTGTCTTGTTCCTGACTTTAGAGGAAATGCTTTCAATTTTTCACCATTGAGGATAATGTTTGCTGTGGGTTTGTCATATATAGCTTTTATTATGTTGAGGTATGTTCCTTCTATTCCTGCTTTCTGGAGAGTTTTTATCATAAATGGATGTTGAATTTTGTCAAAGGCTTTCTCTGCATCTATTGAGATAATCATATGGTTTTTATTTTTCAATTTGTTAATGTGGTGTATTACATTGATTGATTTGCGGATATTGAAGAATCCTTGCATCCAATAAAAAAAAAAAAAAAAAAAAAAAGAATCATGTACCCAATACTTTGGATCAGAGCTTAAAGAAAAAGACATTTTTAATAAATTATTTTGGCTATTAAAATTAAATGTGGGAGTGGAGAAGGCAGAAATGAGAAGTAGAAGAAAGGATTGAAAAGAAATACTTTCATGCCTAACTTGGAAAGCAATCTGTTTTCATTACAAATAAACCTTACTAGAAATTCATAGGGAGAAGGCAATGGCAACCCACTCCAGTACTCTTGCCTGGAAAATCCCATGGACGGAGGAGCCTAGTAGGCTACAGTCCATGGGGTCACGAAGAGTCGGACATGACTGAGAGACTTCACTTTCACTTTTCACTTTCATGCATTGGAGAAGGAAATGGCAACCCACTCCAATATTCTTGCCTGGAGAATCCCAGGGACGGGGGAGCCTGGTGGGCTGGCGTCTATGGGATCACACAGAGTCAGCCACGACTGAAGTGACTTAGCAGTAGCAGCAGCAGCAGCAAACATTCATAACCCAGTATTGGCTGGGTTAAGGCTTCATATCAATATGGCAGCTATTTTGGAGTTGGTAGATTTCAAAGTTTTGCAACCTATTAAATACTTGTTAAGAAAAATTGAAATGCCAACTGTATAAAATATCTAACAGTTTCTTGTAAGGTCTAATTTAAACAAAAGCATAATGTAAGATATGCTGGGAAGAAGAGATGCCCTGACTTTGAGAAATGTAATCTGCCTGCAGTGCAGGAGATGCAGGAGACACGGGTTAAATCCTTGGATCTAGAAGATACCCTGGAAGAGGGAATGGCAACCCAATCCTGTATTCTTGCTAGGAAAATCCCACGGACAGAGGAGCCTGGCAAGCTACAATCCATGGGGTCTCAAAGAGCTGGACATGACTGAAGCAGACTGAGCACATGCAGAACAATCAGTATGCTAAACTGGCATTTACAAAAGGACAGAACTTGATCTAAACACAGATTTTTATTACTAGGGGTAAGTAAGAAAAAGGGAAATTTACCATACTAATCAATTAGCGGGAAGTGTTCCTAAATCTTTGCTTGATTTCTATAGTAAAAGATATAGACTCTTACAAGTTATATAAAGTGAAGTCGCTCAGTCATGTCTGACTCTTTGCTACCCCATGGATTGTAGCCTATCAGGCTCTTGCATCCATGGGATTTTCCAGGCAAGAGTGCTGGAGTGGATTGCCATTTCCTTCTCCAGGGGATCTTCATGACCCAGGAATCGAACCTGAGTCTCCCGCATTACAGGCAGATGCTTTACTGTCTGAGACACCAGGGATGTATAATTATGCTTAAAAAAATACCAATCAGGAAATTGATGATAAAGTAAGAAAAGCATAACTATATACTCTTAGGAGTAGATAACAGATTTTATTTTAGATGTTCAAATTAATATTCATATTTGAGTGCAAAGTAAATATATCAATTGTTATTGAAGTCTTTGAAATACAGTATTTTAATCCAGTGCCCATTAACATGCATATATATCCTAAAATGTGAATTTTAATGGAGATTTATAAGAAAATATAAAAAGGCAAGCTAGAAAAATTAGATGTGCTAGTTCATATTCATGTTTAGGTAACACAACTTTATTATTTTTAATTGGTACATTTTAACTTTCAGATGTCATTACGGGTAGAATAATCTTTTTTGTATATTCTGGTGGCTAGAGGAATACTACAACATGTTGTATTAAAAAGGGAACTCACCAGATGAAGTTTTATGATGTTCGTACATAACATTTTGGGAGTTATGATGCACTAGCTATTTAGCTTTGCTATGCTATGCTAAGTCGCTTCAGTCGTGTCCGACCCCGTGCGACCCCATAGACGGCAGCCCACCAGGCTCCGCCGTCCCTGGGATGCTCCAGGCAAGAACACTGGAGTGGATTGCCATTTCCTTCTCCAGTGCATGATAGAGAAAAGTGAAAGTGAAGTTGCTCAGTCGTGTCTGCCCCCAGCAACCCCATGGACTGCAGCCTACCAGGCTCCCCCATCCACGGGATTCTCCAGGCAAGAGTACTGGAGTGGGGTGCCACTGCCTTCTCCATTTACCTTTATGCATTCTGATATTTTAGGACATAGCTCACTAGGTTCCTCTGTCCATGGGATTTCCCAGGCAAGAATATTGAAGTGGGTTACTATTTTCTTCTCCAGAGGATCTTCCCAACCCAGGATCAACCCAGGTCTCCTGCATCTTTTGAATTGGCAGCCAGGTTCTTTACTAGCTGCTCTGCCTGGGAAGCCAAATATTTTACTCGTTTTAACTATTCACTTATTTTTTTAGTCTACTTTATGTAATTATAACATTTATATTTTCTGCTAAAATTGATAACTTCTTAACATCAGCTTTATTTAAATATTATTACCTTTCAAATTATTTGCAATGAGATAGTGATCTTTATAAAGAAATTATTGTTGAATATTGAGCTCTGTTTGGTTCCCTTAATTTTCAAGTGTTGAGTCAGAAAACAAAATTTTCTATCAGAAGAGAAAACAAAATTCCAAGTTCTTTTTAGAAGCCCATTATAGTTTGCCAAAATGTCAAAGTACTCAACATTAACTTGAATAAAGTGAATTTGAATGATTGTTGAGCCATTCATGGAAGAAAATTTGAGGTGAAAATGGGGATAATTCTGTGGGTGTTAGGAAGAATAGTTCCTGGAGTTAGTTACTTAATGCAGTTACTTAAGTTCAACTAGTATATATGTGTGTGAAGGCTAGGAAAACCTTTTTCACTTCTGTTAGGACAAGAAGAAAAAGAGGGAGAGGGGCAGATAACCATCCAATAAACAGATGCTAAAATAAGCAGAAGATTAAGTATCTGGAGTGAGTGCTAAACATTTAACTAAAACCAGACAATGAAATGCTTGTGGCATAGATAGATATTTTACAAGGAAGGTGAGGATACAGCTAGGAGAAGGCATTATGGTTGTTTTGGGAGGGGTCTTGTTTCCTATACTAGATGGTTGAGTTATCTGGGTCAGAGTAGTTTCAAGATTAAGTGTCAATATGAAATAAACGGGCTTCCATGGTTGCTCAGGTGGTAAAGAATCTGCCTGCAAAGCAGGAGACCTACTTTGATCCCTTGTTTGGGAAGATCCCCTGAAGGAGAAAGTGGCAACCCACTCTGGTATTCTTGCGTGGAAAATCCCATGAACAGAAGAGCATGGCAGGCTACAGTCCGTGGGATCACAAAGAATCAGACACGACTGAGTGACTTTCACTTCACTTCATGAAATAAATATATTTTTGTTTTTAAGAAAACTTACATTATTAAAAATTGTTTTCAGAAGCAATCTTTTAATTGGGATATGGAATTCAGTTCAGTTCAGTCACTCAGTCATGTCCAACTCTGTGACCCCAAGGTCTGCAGCATGCCAGTCCTCCCTGTCCATCACCAAAACTGGAACCTACTAAATCTCATATCCACTGAGTCAGTGATGCCATCCAACCATCTCATCCTCTGTCGTCCCCTTATCCTCTCACCTTCAATCTTTCCCAGCATCAGGGTCTTTTCAAGTGAGTCAGTCCTTCACATCAAGTGGCCAAAGTATTGGTGTTTCAGCTTCAGCATTAGTCCTTCCAATGAATACTAAGGATTGATCTCCTTTAGGATGGACTGGTTGGCTCTCCTTGCTGTCCAAGGGACTCTCAAGAGTCTACTCCAACACCACAGTTCAAAAGCATCAATTCTTTGGTGCTCAGCTTTCTTTATAGTCCCACTCTCATATCCATACATGACTACTGGAAAAATGATAGCTTTGACTAGATGGATTTTGTTGGCAAAGTAATGTCTCTGTTTGTTTAATATGCTGTCTAGGTTGATCATAAATTTTCTTCCAAGGAGCAAGTGTCTTTTAATTTCATGGCTGCAGTCACCATTTGCAGTGAGTTTGGAGCCCCCCAAAATAAAGTCTCACTGTTTCCATTGTTATCCATCTATTTGCCATGAAATGATGGGACCAGATGCCATGATCTTAGGTTTCTGAATGTTGAGTTTTAAGCCAACTTTTTCACTCTACTCACTCACTTTCATCAAGAGGCTCTTTAGTTCTTCTTCACTTTCTGCCATAAGTGTGGTGTCATCTGCTTGTCTGAGGTGATTGATATTTCTCCCAGAAGTCTTGATTCCAACTTGTGCTTCATCCAGCCTGACATTTCACATGATGTACTCTGCATATAAGTTAAATAAGCAGGGTGACAAAATACAGGCTTGACATAATCCTTTCCTGATTTGGAACCAGTATGTTGTTCCATGTCCAGTTCTAACTTGCTTCTTGACCTGCACACAGATTTCTCAGGAGGCAGGTCAGGTGGTCTGCTAAAGCATCTGTGCTCATTAAATATTTCACTTAGGTAGAAAGAGCAGAAACCTCTTTTCTGACTTACCTCAGGGCCTTTGCACAAACTATTCCCTCTGCCTGGTACCCTTTCTCTGGTTAATGCCTGTTAATCCCTGGAATCTTAGATTTTTCTTTACAGACCTCTACAAAGCATAGATTAGTTTTCCTGTCATTATTTTCTCTTATAATATTTTCTGTTGTAATTGCTCATACTTCTCTGGCACTTTACTTCATAAGTAAAGTGAAAGTCTCTCAGTCGTGTCCAACTCTGTGTGACCCCATGAACTATACAGTCCATGGACTTCTCCAGGCCAGAATACTGGAGTGGGCAGCCTTTCCCTTCTCCAGGAGATCTTCCCAACCCAGGAATCAAACCCAGGTCTCCCACATTGCAGGTGGATTTTTTACCAGCTGAGCTTCAAGGGAAGCCCAAGAGTACTGGTGTGGGTAGCCTACCCTTTCCATATGTGTAATTATGGGCTCATTTTTGATATTTTTTTTAAGTCAGTTTTTCCTATTTGTAAATGCCAGCAGTGTATCAGACACACTATTTTAAATTATATGAGGCTGTGTCTGATCTCTTATTTAATAAATGACACTGTTAGTCATTAAATTATAAGAAAAAGGGAAGAAATTAGTCTAAACTTTATACCTGGATATTTTATTGTTACTGATTTTTAAGCAACAAAATTCTACAAGTTTGTTAAATTGTTCATATCTTTATAAGAGATGGGTTAATCATTTCTATGATTTCCTTCTGCTTTGAAGATAGATGTTCGTTCTCCCAAAAATGTTAGGATGTATTCTGGTTGAACACCAGCATGATAATTATCTAACCTTTTCTATTGCAAAGAGCTCATTAGGAAATCAGAACATTAAATTGAGAATATTTACTGACAAGATTTATAAATTTGATCTATCCCAGCTGTGGTTTTAGTAAAATGCTGATTTACAAGTAATGGCCTAAATGAGCCTCACTATTTTACAAACATCTTTTTAGGTAGAAAAGCACACTACCTAATAGTACCATGTTAGAATATTCTCATATCTCATTAGGTTTTTGATATGTAAATATAGTTTGCATTTGGAATAATAAGTCCCTGACATCAGAAATACATAATAGCCACAGAATAATCTTGCTTTTACACATTTGTAAGCAACTGATGAATTTTAATATGGCTTGTACATATATTCTTCCCCAGTTCTCTAACGGGTCAGACGCTGATTGCACAACTTTGCTAAGGGAAAATGATAAATAATGTGGAATTGTTACACTCATTTCCCTAAATATTTTATGTTTTGCTTTAACATTTGAGTCTCTTATTTTTAAGGAACTTTTGTAGTAGGTATACCGTTTTTTGTATGGCAAAACCAATACAATATTGTAAAGAATTAGCCTCCAATTAAAATAAATAAATTTAAATTAAAAAAAAATAAAGTCAGAGTGTAGCCTCCTGTGGTAGGAAGAATGGCTAAATGTGTATATATATATATATATATATATATATATATATATATATATATATACACAAAGAAAAAGGCTCACAGTAATGATAAGAATTTGTGGGAACTGTACATTGTGTTGTAAAGCAGACAGGAAGAGTATGTCTCTAATGTCTCTAATGTGTTCATTCTGGACTGGGAATAAGAAGAAGCATAATTGCATTCACTTGTTGATTGTGTCCTTTGTATTAAGTAAAACTTTTCTAGGTAAAATTGTGTAACAATATAGTTTTTTTTTTCCTTTAAACTTATTTATTTATTGAAGGATAATTGCTTTACAGAATTTTTTTGTTTTCTATCAAACCTCAACATGAATCAGCCATAGGTAGACATATATCCCCTCCATTTTTAAACCTCCCTCCCATCTCCCTCTCCACCCCAGCCCTCTAGGTTGACACAGAGCACTATCTCCTTTACATATGGTAATGTAAGTTTGACAACATAGGCTTTAAGACAAATTTCTTTCAGAATAAAGCCTCACTGTATAATACAAGAAATAGATATATGTCTGGTTCATGTAAAAATCTTCCTGTTTTTACCCATACCTCACAGTCTGTTGTTCGCAGGAAGTGGAGCACATTGTGTCAGAAATTCTTTCACTGAGTGAAAGAGAGAGAGAATATGGACTAGACTGAAATTTGCTTGTAGTCATCCAGCTATCATAAAAGTTATCTCATGATTGCCCTCTCCCTGCTGAGGAGGGTATTTTAGGCTAGTCTCTACCCTTCCCATCTTGTTCCTGACACTTCCAGACCTGTATGCTAGTTTGGGATTGAACTGTTTGTATACCTGGGACATAGAACCCTTACTCTCCATCACTCAACTGAAATGATACAAAGTTCACCTGCTCTTGGTATTATGGACCGAATGTGTATGTCCTCTCAAAATTAATATTTTGAGACCAGAATCCCCAGTGTGACATATTTGGACAACAGGGCCTATAGGAGGTGAACGTGAAACTCAAAGTCTTAGATGCTCAGTCATGTCTGACTCTTTTTGACCTTGTAGTCTGTAGCCCACCAGGCTCCCCTGTCTGTGGAATTCTCCAGGCAAGTATACGGGAGTGGGTAGGCATTCCCTTCTCCAGGGGATCTTCCTGACACAGGGATCAAACCTGAGTCTCTCTCATTGCCACCAGATTCTTAGCATCTAAGTCACCAGGAAAGCTCTGGTGATTAAGGTTAAATGAGGTCATGGAGGTGAAGCCCTGATTCAGTAGAGTTAGTATCCTTATAATAAGAGACAGCAAAGCACTCTCTTTCTTCCTCCCTCTCCTTCTCTCTCTCCTCTGGCACACTAGAGGTCACAAGAGCACATAGTGAGATAGCAGCCACCTAGAAGCCAAGGCACCCCACTCCAGTACTCTTGCCTGGAAAATCCCATGGATGGAGGAGCCTGGTGGGCTGCAGTCCATGGGGTCGCTAAGAATCAGACACGACCTGAGCGACTTCACTTTCACTTTTCACTTTTATGCACTGGGAAAGGAAATGGCAACCCACTCCAGTGTTCTTGCCTGGAGAATCCCAGGGAAGGGGAGCCTGGTGGGCTGCCGTCTATGGGGTGGCATAGAGTCGGACATGACTGAAGCGACTTAGCAGCAGCAGCAGCAGCAGCAGAAGCCAAGAAAAAGAGGCCTCACAATAAAACCCGCCTTGACAGTACATTGATCTTATATGTCCCAGCCTCTAGACCTGAGAAAATAGATTACTACTGTTAGGCTATCCAGTCTATGGTATTTTGTTATGGTGCTGCTGCTGCTGCTAAGTCGCTTCAGTCGTGTCCGACTCTGTGTGACCCCATAGACGGCAGCCCACCAGGCTCTGCCGTCCCTGGGATTCTCCAGGCAAGAGTACTGGAGTGGGTTGCCATTTCCTTCACCAGTCTTTTTTGTTGTTGTTATAATATCCCTAGCCAACTAATATAATTAATTTGCTTATTCTTTAGAACTAAGATGGTTAAACTAAGATAAAGCCTCTGGAATCCTCCTGACTTTCCACTCAAGCAAAATCTATTTCTCCCTGCTTTGTACTCCCATGAGACTTGCATATAACTATATTATCCAAATATGTGGTTTATTATTGTAATTATTATTAATTTCTATTTTCCTTTGGGGTTGTTATGAACCTGAAAACACCAAGCTCAGAGTCTTATACAAATGAAGAAAGGAAAGAAGGAAGGAAAGAGGGAGGAGGGAAAGAGGGAGAAGAGTCAGGAAGGGAGGAAAGAAACAGATGGAAGAAAAAAGGAAAGCAGAACCTGCTAAGTAGGAAATCTATGATATAATCAGAACCTGGCAAGTAGGAAATCTGTGGTATAATCAGCCTCAGCATCATCATGATTTGTAATATGTATGACAATTAGATCCCCTAGTATATCTGAGAGCATATAATTTTAAACATTTAAGCTGTGTCATATTCTCTTACTGGGCAGTCTGTAGCTTTGTCCCATCCCTAGTGTAACTTCTCTAGATTTTTAGAAAGATGGAAAAAAGACTAGTTGAAATCGTCATTTACAATTTTTGAGGAGAGAAAGACTGTCCAATAATATTAAATATTTTCATGTATCACAGGCAAAGTGAGATACATGTTTTCCAGGAAAGCTTCATATTCTGGGCATTATGTCTTTTGTAATACTGAAAGCTATTAAAATATCTGCAAGAGAATCCCCCAGATTTTTTAGGGATAGTATTGGCATTTCATTGAAATACAATCTTGATTGCATCTTGGATATTAGTGCAGTCCCTTATTTTTCCGATGTGAAAACAAGGCCCCGGCGGGTTGGATGACTTACCCAAGCCCACCAGCTCTCAGGTTTACCCCAGCGAGAAGGTAAGTAAGCAAGTGTTCCAACTCCCTGTAAGTGGGCCTACTGCCCGCTGAGAATGTGCTGATTTTAATTTCATGAATCTAAAGTTGTCGTTAGGCAAGCTTAGCAAATGTGTTCAATGAGCAAACTGCTCCTGTTTAAAAAAAAATATATCCAAATTATCAGGTAGATGATTCTAGAGTTATTTTAATAAAGGCAATGGAGAAAAAATTAGGCACTTAGATAGGTTTCTTGGACTCATAAAATTAAAGAGTCTCTTCTGTCAATATGTTAGGTTAGAGGTAATTCCTGTAAATGTGAATGTAAATTAACTGTGTAAATCCCATGCATATTAATTACAAAATAAACTTTACTACATTATCTTTTATTTCCATGATAGAAGCTCCTATTTTTTTAAGAGAGAGAAAAAAGAATACTTCTCTGAAGTTGGCATATTTCAGATCTCCTCTTTTGATTCTCACTGGCTCCAGACACTGATATATAATTACTCTTTGATAAAACTTTTTGCCTCAGGTTATTCCATTTTTATAAAGACGATAATATACCTAAAGGACTCTTAAGTCACAACATCCTGGGGAAGTGAGTAAATCTCTAGGGATCCTGCTTGTACATACACTTAAAGAGAGAAATACACTTCTAGCCTCTCAATAGGAAAATGTGAGTTAGTTGTTTGGAGCAGTTAGTAATGATTTTGGAATTTTGTCCAATTTTTTGATAGAAGTTAAAAATCTAATAGTAAACTGTTCATCATCTGGCAGATCCTTAACTTCCAACTTTAATTTCCAGTTTGACTACTTACATGATTAACAGGCTTATAAAATATAATAGTAATTCATTTTCTATATAAGAAATTAGGAGAATCTTCAACCACAAATCCTTGAAGTTAGGTATGATTCAGGATTTCTTACCTCAACTAAATTTGAAATAATCCACTGCACTAATAGTTACATATATTAATAGCCCATAATTTAATCTTCTGTCTTCAGGGCAAGAAATTATTTAAAGTGCCCCCAAGTGGACATAGACTTATAACTAACGAGATGGAGTTTAGAAAGAAAAAAGACTATCAAGGAAAAAAGGTTATGTAGAATTTATTGGAATGTCATTGATGGAGACAGATATAAGCACTAAGAATATGTAATTTGAGCTAGGACTCAAACAGTATTTCATAAAGAATAAAACTCTATTATTCTACAAATTTAATAATTATTCTTTTTTCTTTAGGATTTACTGGTTCAAATGCAATACTTATGCATTACTTATATGAATTAGTCTCTTGAGGTCATGCTTGAAAATGACATATATTTTGTAGTGATAGGTAACTTCTTGGTCTAAATATTAAAAGCTAAAGATTAGTATTAGCTTGTGTGTCAGACTAAGTTATTTTGAATATCTTAAAAGATAAGAATTTCTTAATTTAAAATATAGAGGATATTCCTATCTGCATTTTAGAGATGGCACCTTGAAAATTTTTATAACTGGCTTAAACTCACATGGTTACAAGTGGTAGCTGGTGGTTCCAATATGACTTATCTATATTGCACCTCTATATACTTTCTACACAAACATTCATGGAACAACAGCAGGGACATCCTCTAGGAGCTTATTAGAAATTCAGAATCTAAGCCCAACCCATGTCTAATGATTCAATATTTGAATCTTTTAAGGTTTTCAGGTGATTCATTAATGTTTGACAAGCATGACTGTAAATGTTGCCTCTTCATAAAACATTTTTAGAGTTACACTATATATTGTTTTAAATTCTTAAATGATAATTGTATGTTGCAGTTTTTCTTAAAAAAAAAAAAACACTAAATTTCTTGAAGTCAGCATATTTAAAATAGAATTTAAACTCAAAGCTAAGATTTAAGGTATTAAACCAGCAATGTATTCTATTATTATTCTAATATCCTTGTGCTTATTTTTTAATGTGTGGAGTGGCAGTAACACAGTTGAACTCCTGTTTAGGGAAGATTTGCATTCATCTGGTTCACTTATTGCCTACTGGCTGCTTACCTAAAATTTGTTTTCCACTATATAACTTAGATGATGTATTTCAGATATATTAGAGATTAATTAGGTCTGTGTGTGGTAGTTGCTCAGTCATGTCCAACTCTTTGTTACCCATGGACTGTAGTCCATCAGACTCCTCTGTCCATGGGATTCTCCAGGCAAGAATACTGGAGTGGGTTGCCATTTCCTTCTCCATGAGATCTTGCCTACCCAAGGGTTGAACCAGGTCTACTGCACTACAGGCAGATGCTTTACTGTCTGAGCCATCAGAGAAGCCTGCAATTAGGTCTAATATACCTGAAATACACCATTTAAGTAGCTGCTTTCTTCTTCATTCATAATGCCAGCCTATTGATAACCTAAGGTCAGTAATTCTTGAAGTTTAGCATGTTTAAGCAAATTCTTAAAGTTTGCTGGAAGGAGAACTCCTTCCAGGATCCAAGAGCGTGCTCTTGTCTAACACTTGACAATGAATTATCCGAGGAGACACAAGTGTTGACAAATAAAGGTACTTTATTGGGAAGTGACAGCCAGGTGGAGAGCAGAAGGTTAAGGGAATGCAGGAGGACCGCTGTGCCATGTGGCTCGCAGTCTCGGGTTTTATGCTGATGGGGTTAGTTTCTAGGTTGTCTCTGGCTAATCATTCTGACTCAGGGTCCTTCCTGGTGGCTCATGCATTGATCAGCCAAGATAGATTTTAGCAAGGAACATTCTAGAAGGTTGGTAGTATATATGGAACAAGGTCTCCTCTCTCTTTTTGAAAGTGAAAGTGAAGTTGCTCAGTCGTGTCCGACTCTTTGCAACCCCATGGACTGCAGCCTACCAAGCTCCTCTGTCCATGGGATTTCCAGGCAACAATACTGGAGTGGGCTGCCATTTCCTTCTCCAGGGGATCTTCCCAACCCAGTGATCAAACCCAGGTCTTCCGCATTGTAGGCAGATGCTTTTATTGTCTGAGCCACCAGGGAAGTCTCTCTTTTTGACCTTCCCTAAATTCTTCTGGTTGGTGATAACTTGTTAGTTCTGAGTTCCTTACCAGGACATCTGTTCAGGATAACTCATGTAAGTAGTTACTATGGAGGCTGTCAGTGTTTGCCCCAACAGAATCATTGTGTGTATACTTGCATATGTACTCAGTCACGTCAGACCCTTTGGATACGATGGACTGAAGTCCTCCAGGTTTCTATGTCCATGGGATTTTCCAGGCAAAAAATACTGGAGTGGGTTCCCATTTCCTCGAATCGAACTGCGTCTCCTGCAGGATTCTGGTAAAGGAGATTCTTTACCACTGAGCCACCTGGGAAGCCCCAACAGAATAATTGAAGATGTTCGTAAGCCAGATTATTGCTTCATTCCCCCAGAGGTTCTGATTTCTGTAGGTGGGGGGTGAGATCTAAGAATTTGCTGAGAATTTGTTTCTAACAGGTTCACAGTGATGCTCTTGGCTACTGAACTAGGAACCACAATAACAAGTCACTCTCCTGTTTCCTGATTTCATCTATGTTGATTACCAATGGTATTTCCCAAATTAATTTAATTAGCCATTAAGTAAGGCTTCAGGCTATCCAAGAAATCTCATGCTATAGAAGAAAACTCCGAGTCTACAAAGTTAGAGAAATGATTCCAAACTGAGTTTTGGAATAATTATAACCTAGCTTGAACAAACTTCAGAATTTGAAGAACAACGAGAATTTTTAACACAGATATTCTCTTCAGTCATTCATTCTGTTTCTTCTTCCATAGAGGACATCATTTTGATATTAAGCAAAAATGCTCTTATAGATTTGTACTGATTGTTTCTTCAAATGTAGTTCTTATCAGTTAACAATATTCTAGTGTCATTTCTTAACAATATTTTAATTTGTATTGAAATTTTTGAATATAAGACCTGCAATGTGCATATGATTTTTAATATACTGAGGTAAAGCCAAAATATTTTACTTGTAGAGTCATAGGATTTTGAGGCCATTAGGATTCATCTTGGCCATGTATTTCACAGATGAATGCAATCTGGTGAATCATACAAACAACAGACCATAGAGCTAGTCCTACAAGTGAAATATAATGAGATAATAATGAGATAATTACAACCTGTATTTCCTAAATCCTAGCCATTTTTTTTATCACAGTGTAATTTACTGTACTGAATGACAACTTGTTTGTGTTGTCAATGATTTTTAAAAATTATATTTAAAAGTTATTAAATCTGTATCAAAATAGAAGTTACAGGGTTACAATAGATGGGATTGAAACAGAATAGGACAATATGAAGCTTTCCTGAGTACAAATGTCTTTTTATGTCCCCAGTTTTTTGTTTATAGGAAAAAGGCTTCAAGCCTCCTGACCTTCCCTGAGTTTCTAATTAGGGAAATTAAAAGAATGTAGAAACAAAGAATGGAGAAGGCGATGGCACCCCACTCCAATACTCTTGCCTGGAAAATCCCATGGACGGAGGAGCCCGGTGGCTGCAGTCCCTGGGGTCGCTAAGAGTCGGAGACGACTGAGCGACTTCACTTTCACTTTTCACTTTCATGCATTGAAGAAGGAAATGGCAACCCACTCCAGTGTTATTGCCTGGAGAATCCCATGGACGGGGGAGCCTGGTGGCTGCCGTCTATGGGGTCGCATAGAGTCGGACATGACTGAAGCGACTCAGCAGCAGCAGCAGCAGAAACAAAGAACAGTCTAGAAGCAGTACTGCAGCAATGGGGCAGGGTCGTGGTTCCTGCTCAAGAAATATACATAACAATGTGTCTTTGAGGTCTTCTTCAGGAACTGAGGTCCCCACCTAGGTGGAGGATGGTGACTTCAGGCTGAACACAAGATTCCTGGGACACCTACTGTTATCTCATCACCAGCCATTCGGAAGAGTTATACACACCACAGCCCTCACCCCAAGTTTTGCCTATAAAAACTCCCTGAAAATCACTGGAGATGTTGGGATTTGTGTGCCTGAGTCACCTATTCTCTTTGACTCATGAATTGCAATCTGTAATAATTTGGCAAACTCACAAGACAACAGGATACCTGATAAAGCTTAGAATAAAAAAAAAAAACGATGTGCTAAGAAGATAATGGAATATGCATCGTAGTACCAAAAAGGGCTCCCAGAAAGTGAAATAGGCCGAGAAACAAATGCAAGACGCATAAATTAGAAATTGACCTGAACAACCCGAAGGGTAAAGAAATACAAGTAATAGGATTAGTAACCACATTACTTTCTTTAGTAAAATATTTTTCCAGCACAAAGATATGATCAGCAGTGGCCAGGTTATCTGAGTCCACAGAGTAAACAAAATATTTGTTCAAGTTATGAATATAGTTGGGCATGAATGTTCTAAACAACAAGAATGATATTGGAAAGAATCAGTGTTTCTTTTTTCTTTTCCTCGCTCTTCTCTCTCTCTTTTTAGTCTTATAAAGTACATTAGGGATACTTAATAGAAATTTCTGGAAAACAGCAAAACAACAAATATTGCAAACAGTAAGTGGAATGGCATTTATGGCTTTACAAATCTAGGAAAGGCTAGTCTAGAATAGTCTGTTTATCTTCTTCCAAAGAGATTATATTATTCACCTCTTAGAGAGAGCATGTTAGTTGATAGTGTTGACAATAATTGTAAATGATTCTGTGATATAACTCATAACTGGTCGGTTCAGTTCAGTTCAGTTGCTTAGTCGTGTCCAACTCTTTGCAAACCCGTGGATTGCAGCACTCCAGTCTTCCCTGTCCATCACCAACTCCAGAGCTTACTTAAACTCATGGCCATGGGTTGGTGATGTCGTAACTGGTCATCAAGTCGAGTGAGTGCCATAACTGATCACTCAAATATTTTTATTTTAATATGAAAATGACCATAAATGTCATAGAAATGAGAATTGTGCACTATTTTAGTAGGTTGCTTATGAGAAATGATTGCTGTTGCTCTTGTAAGCATTCAGCATTAGTTACAAGTCCCTAGTCTGAATTCTTATTTGTAGGAATCTAATTTGTTGGGAAAATAAAATTTGAAGGAGAAATATTAGTATTGTAGTTTCTTTTATTTCTTCATTGTCTTATTTGTAAAGCAGTCAGAATTGTCAGGTAGTGAGGAATATGGAAGCAAGCAAAGATAATATAGCTCAGAAAGAAATTGGCTAAGAGAACAAAGAAACATGCAGCATAATACCTGGTCTGACAATAGCAACTGAGGGTAATAAAAGAAAATAATTTAAAACTTTTTCAAAACTGAAACTACAGTGTAAGCAGTCTTTTAATAACTGGTTATGATAAGAAATATTCTAGTACATACCTAGACCAAAGTTAATACACAGGAGAATTGTTAAAACACTCTCATAGCTGAAACTACAAATAATGCAGACTTTTTGTTAAGACTAAACCCTCCCTGAAAATATAACAAATGTTAATACTTTTATCTGTCTGTTTATGTAGAAACCTATATCTGTGTATATGTGCAAATATTTATAATTATGCATCAAATT